>NW_027212182.1:0-58515 GCF_036971445.1 Narcine bancroftii | reverse complement strand
GATGATATCACGGTAGTGGGCTGTATAGAAAGGGGCAATGAGTCATCATGCAGGAGGTATGATATCACGGTAGTGGGCTGAATAGAAAGGGGCAATGAGTCATCATGCAGGAGAGATTATATCACGGTCGTGGGCTGTATGAAAGGGGAACTGAGTCATCATACAGGAGGGATGATATCACGGTAGTGGACTGTATAGAAAGGGGCAATGAGTCATCATGCAGGAGGGATGATATCACGGTAGTGGGCTGAATAGAAAGGGGCAATGAGTCATCATGCAGGAGAGATGATATCACGGTAGTGGGCTGTATAGAAAGGGGCAATGAGTCATCATGCAGGAGGGATGATATTACGGTAGTGGGCTGTATAGAAAGGGGCAATGAGTCATCATACAGGAGGGATGATATCACTGTAGTGGGCTGCATAGAAAGGGGCAATGAGTCATCATACAGGGGGGATGATATCACGGTAGTGAGCTGTATAGAAAGGGGCAATGAGTGAACATGCAGGAGGGATGATATCACGGTCGTGGGCTGTATAGAAAGGGGCAATGAGTCATCATACAGGAGGGATGATATCACTGTAGTGGGCTGCATAGAAAGGGGCAATGAGTCATCATACAGGGGGGATGATATCACGGTAGTGAGCTGTATAGAAAGGGGCAATGAGTGAACATGCAGGAGGGATGATATCACGGTCGTGGGCTGTATAGAAAGGGGCAATGAGTCATCATACAGGAGGGATGATATCACGGTAGTGGGCTGTTGAGTAAGGGGCAATAAGACATCATACAGGAGGGATGATATCACGGTAGTGGGCTGTATAGAAAGGGGCAATGAGTCATCATACAGGAGAGATGATATCACGGTAGTGGGCTGAATAGAAAGGGGCAATGAGTCATCATACAGGAGGGATGATATCACGGTAGTGGGCTGTATAGAAAGCGGCAATGAGTCATCATACAGGAGGGATGATATCACGGTAGTGAGCTGTATAGAAAGAGGCAATGAGTCAACATGCAGGAGGGATGATATCACGGTAGTGGGCTGTATAGAAGGGGCAATGAGTCATCATACAGGAGGAATGATATCACGGTAGTGGGCTGTATATTAAGGGGCAATAAGACATCATACAGGAAGGTTAATATCACGGTAGTGGGCTGTATAGAATGGGGCAATGAGTCATCATGCAGGAGGGATGATATCACGGTAGTGGGCTGTATAGAAAGGGGCAATGAGTCATCATGCAGGTGGGATGACATCACGGTAGTGGGCTGAATAGAAAGGGGCAATGAGTCATCATGCAGGAGGGATGATATCACGGTAGTGGGCTGTATAGAAAGGGGCAATGAGTCATCATACAGGAGGGATGATATCACTGTAGTGGGCTGCAAAGAAAGGGGCAATAAGTCATCATACAGGAGGGATGATATCACGGTAGTGAGCTGTATAGAAAGGTGCAATGAGTCAACATGCAGGAGGGATGATATCACGGTCGTGGGCTGTATAGAAAGTGGCAATGAGTCATCATACACGAGGGATGATATCACGGTAGTGGGCTGTAGAGAAAGGGGCAATAAGACATCATACAGGAGGGATGATATCACGGTAGTGGGCTGTATAGAAAGGGGCAATGAGTCATCATGCAGGAGGGATGATAGCAAGGTAGTGGGCTGTATAGAAAGTGGCAATGAGTCATCATACAGGAGAGATGATATCACGGTAGTGGGCTGAATAGAAAGGGGCAATGAGTCATCATACAGGAGGGATGATATCACGGTAGTGGGCTGTATAGAAAGGGGCAATGATTCATCATACAGGAGGGATGATATCACGGTAGTGGGCTCTATAGAAAGGGGCAATGAGTCATCATACAGGAGGGATGATATCACGGTAGTGGGCTGTATAGGAAGGGGCAATGAGTCATCATACAGGGGGGATGATATCACGGTAGTGGGCTGTATAGAAAGGGGCAATCAGACATCATACAGGAGGGATGATATCACGGTAGTGGGCTGTATAGAAAGGAGCAATGAGTCATCATACAGGAGGGATGATATCACGGTAGTGGGCTGTATAGAAAGGGGCAATGAGTCATCATGCAGGAGGTATGATATCACGGTAGTGGGCTGAATAGAAAGGGGCAATGAGTCATCATGCAGGAGAGATTATATCACGGTCGTGGGCTGTATGAAAGGGGAAATGAGTCATCATACAGGAGGGATGATATCACGGTAGTGGACTGTATAGAAAGGGGCAATGAGTCATCATGCAGGAGGGATGATATCACGGTAGTGGGCTGAATAGAAAGGGGCAATGAGTCATCATGCAGGAGAGATGATATCACGGTAGTGGGCTGTATAGAAAGGGGCAATGAGTCATCATGCAGGAGGGATGATATTACGGTAGTGGGCTGTATAGAAAGGGGCAATGAGTCATCATACAGGAGGGATGATATCACTGTAGTGGGCTGCATAGAAAGGGACAATGAGTCATCATACAGGGGGGATGATATCACGGTAGTGAGCTGTATAGAAAGGGGCAATGAGTGAACATGCAGGAGGGATGATATCACGGTCGTGGGCTGTATAGAAAGGGGCAATGAGTCATCATACAGGAGGGATGATATCACTGTAGTGGGCTGCATAGAAAGGGGCAATGAGTCATCATACAGGGGGGATGATATCACGGTAGTGGACTGTATAGAAAGGGGCAATGAGTCATCATGCAGGAGGGATGATAGCAAGGTAGTGGGCTGTATAGAAAGAGGCAATGAGTCATCATACAGGAGAGATGATATCACGGTAGTGGGCTGAATAGAAAGGGGCAATGAGTCATCATACAGGAGGGATGATATCACGGTAGTGGGCTGTATAGAAAGGGGCAATGATTCATCATACAGGAGGGATGATATCACGGTAGTGGGCTCTATAGAAAGGGGCAATGAGTCATCATACAGGAGGGAAGATATCACGGTAGTGGGCTGTATAGAAAGGGGCAATGAGTCATCATACAGGAGGGATGATATCACGGTAGTGGGCTGTATAGAAAGGGGCAATGAGTAATCGTACAGGAGGGATGATATCACGGTAGTGGGCTGTATAGAAAGGGGTAATGAGTCATCATACAGGAGGGATGATATCACGGTAGTGGGCTGTATAGAAAGGGGCAATGAGTCATCATACAGTGGGGATGATATCACGGTAGTGGGCTGTATAGAAAGGGGCAATCAGACATCATACAGGAGGCATGATATCACGGTAGTGGGCTGTATAGAAAGGAGCAATGAGTCATCATACAGGAGGGATGATATCACGGTAGTGGGCTGTATAGAAAGGGGCAATGAGTCATCATGCAGGAGGGATGATATCACAGTAGTGGGCTGAATAGAAAGGGGCAATGAGTCATCATGCAGGAGAGATGATATCACGGTCGTGGGCTGTATAGAAAGGGGCAAAGAGTCATCATGCAGGAGGGATGATATCACGGTAGTGGGCTGTATAGAAAGGGGCAATGAGTCATCATACAGGAGAGATGATATCACGGTCGTGGGCTGTATAGAAAGGGGCAATGAGTCATCATGCAGGAGGGATGATATCACGGTAGTGGGCTGTATAGAAAGGGGCAATGAGTCATCATACAGGAGGAATGATATCACGGTAGTGAGCTGTATAGAAAGAGGCAATGAGTCAACATGCAGGAGGGATGATATCACGGTAGTGGGCTGTATAGAAAGGGGCAATGAGTCATCATACAGGAGGGATGATATCACGGTAGTGGGCTGTATATAAAGGGGCGGTAAGACATCATACAGGAGGGATGATATCACGCTAGTGGGCTGTATAGAATGGGGCAATTAGTCATCATGTAGGAGGGATGATATCAAGGTAGTGGACTGTATAGATAGGGGCAATGAGTCATCATACAGGAGGGATGATATCACGGTAGTGGGCTGTATAGAAAGGGGCAATAAGACATCATACAGGAGGGATGATATCACGGTAGTGGTCTGTATAGAAAGGGGCAATGAGTCATCATACAGGAGGGATGATATCACGGTAGTGGGCTGTATAGAAAGGGGCAATGACTCATCATGCAGGAGGGATGATATCAAGGTAGTGGGCTGTATAGAAAGGGGCAATGAGTCATCATACTGGAGGGATGATATCACGGTAGTGGGCTGTATAGAAAGGGGCAATGAGTCATCATACAAGAGGGATGATATCGCGGTAGTAGGCTGTATAGAAAGGGGCAATGAGTCATCATGCAGCAGGGATGATATCAAGGTAGTGGGCTGTATAGAAAGGGGCAATGAGTCATCATACAGGAGGGATGATATCACGGTAGTGAGCTGTATAGAAAGGGGCAATGAGTCATCATACAGGAGGGATGATATCACAGTGGTGGGCTGTATAGAAAGGGGCAATGAGTCATCATGCAGGAGGGATGATATCAAGGTAGTGGGCTGTATAGAAAGCGGCAATGAGTCATCATACAGGAGGGATGATATCACGGTAGTGGGCTGTATAGAAAGGGGCAATGAGTCATCATGCAGGAGGGATGATATCACGGTAGTGGGCTGTATAGAAAGGGGCAATGAGTCATCATGCAGGAGGGATGATATCACGGTAGTGGGCTGTATAGAAAGGGGCAATGAGTCATCATGCAGGAGCGATGATATCACGGTAGTGGGCTGTATAGAAAGGGGCAATGAGTCATCATACAGGAGGGATGATATCACGGTAGTGGGCTGAATAGAAAGGGGCAATGAGTCATCATACAGGAGGGATGATATCACGGAAGTGTGCTGTATAGAAAGGGGCAATGAGTCATCATACAGGAGGGATGATATCACGGTAGTGGGCTGTATAGAAAGGGGCAATGAGTCATCATACAGGAGGGATGATATCACGGTAGTGGGCTGTATAGAAAGGGGCAATAAGACATCATACAGGAGGGATGATATCACGGTAGTGGGCTGTATAGAAAGGGGCAATGAGTCATCATACAGGAGGAATGATATCACGGTAGTGGGCTGTATAGAAAGGGGCAATGAGTCATCATGCAGGTGGGATGACATCACGGTAGTGGGCTGAATAGAAAGGGGCAATGAGTCATCATGCAGGAGAGATGATATCACGGTAGTGTGCTGTATAGAAAGGGGCAATGAGTCATCATGCAGGAGGGATGATATCACGGTAGTGGGCTGTATAGAAAGGGGCAATGAGTCATCATACAGGAGGGATGATATCACTGTAGTGGGCTGCAAAGAAAGGGGCAATGAGTCATCATACAGGAGGGATGATATCACGGTAGTGAGCTGTATAGAAAGGGGCAATGAGTCAACATGCAGGAGGGATGATATCACGGTCGTGGGCTGTATAGAAAGGGGCAATGAGTCATCATACACGAGGGATGATATCACGGTAGTGGGCTGTAGAGAAAGGGGCAATAAGACATCATACAGGAGGGATGATATCACGGTAGTGGGCTGTAAAGAAAGGGGCAATGAGTCATCATGCAGGAGGGATGATAGCAAGGTAGTGGGCTGTATAGAAAGTGGCAATGAGTCATCATACAGGAGGGATGATATCACGGTAGTGGGCTGTATAGAAAGGGTCAATGATTCATCATACAGGAGGGATGATATCACGGTAGTGGGCTCTATAGAAAGGGGCAATGAGTCATCATACAGGAGGGAAGATATCACGGTAGTGGGCTGTATAGAAAGGGGCAATGAGTCATCATACAGGGGGGATGATATCACGGTAGTGGGCTGTATAGAAAGGGGCAATCAGACATCATACAGGAGGGATGATATCACGGTAGTGGGCTGTATAGAAAGGAGCAATGAGTCATCATACAGGAGGGATGATATCACGGTAGTGGGCTGTATAGAAAGGGGCAATGAGTCATCATGCAGGAGGGATGATATCACGGTAGTGGGCTGAATAGAAAGGGGCAATGAGTCATCATGCAGGAGAGATGATATCACGGTCGTGGGCTGTATAGAAAGGGTCAATGAGTCATCATGCAGGAGGGATGATATCACGGTAGTGGGCTGTATAGAAAGGGGCAATGAGTCATCATACAGGAGGGATGATATCACGGTAGTGGGCTGTATAGAAAGCGGCAATGAGTCATCATACAGGAGGGATGATATCACGGTAGTGAGCTGTATAGAAAGAGGCAATGAGTCAACATGCAGGAGGGATGATATCACGGTAGTGGGCTGTATAGAAGGGGCAATGAGTCATCATACAGGAGGAATGATATCACGGTAGTGGGCTGTATATAAAGGGGCAATAAGACATCATACAGGAAGGTTGATATCACGGTAGTGGGCTGTATAGAATGGGGCAATGAGTCATCATGCAGGAGGGATGATATCAAGGTAGTGGGCTGTATAGATAGGGGCAATGAGTCATCATACAGGAGGGATGATATCATGGTAGTGGGCTGTATAGAAAGGGGCAATGAGTCATCATGCAGGAGGGATGATATCACGGTAGTGGGCTGTATAGGAAGGGGCAATGAGTGATCATACAGGAGGGATGATATCAATGTAGTGGGCTGTATAGAAAGGGGCAATAAGTCATCATACTGGAGGGATGATATCACGGTGGTGGGCTGTATAGAAAGGGGCAATGAGTCATGAAGCACGAGGGATGATATCACGGTAGTGGGCTGTATAGAAAGTGGAAATGAGTCATCATTCAGGAGGGATGATATCACGGTAGTGGGCTGTATAGAAAGGGGCACAGTGTCATCATACAGGAGGGATGATATCATGGTAGTGGGCTGTATAGAAAGGGGAAATGAGTCATCATACAGGAGGGATGATATCACGGTAGTGGGCTGTATAGAAAGGGGCAATGAGTCATCATACTGGAGGGATGATATCACAGTAGTGGGCTGTATAGAAAGGGGCAATGAGTCATCATACAGGAGGGATGATATCACGGTATTGGGCTGTATAGAAAGGGGCAATGAGTCATCATGCAGGAGGGATGATATCAAGGTAGTGGGCTGTATACAAAGGGGCAATGAGTCATCATACAGGAGGGATGATATCACGGTAGTGAGCTGTATAGAAAGGGGCAATGAGTCATCATACAGCAGGGATGATATCACAGTGGTGGGCTGTATAGAAAGGGGCAATGAGTCATCATGCAGGAGGGATGATATCAAGGTAGTGGGCTGTATAGAAAGGGGTAATGAGTCATCATACAGGAGGGATGATATCACGGTAGTGGGCTGTATAGAAAGGGGCAATGAGTCATCATGCAGGAGGGATGATATCACGGTAGTGGGCTGTATAGAAATGGGCAATGAGTCATCATGCAGGAGGGATGATATCACGGTAGTGGGCTGTATAGAAAGGGGCAATGAGTCATCATGCACGAGCGATGATATCACGGTAGTGGGCTGTATAGAAAGGGGCAATGAGTCATCATACAGGAGGGATGATATCACGGTAGTGGGCTGAATAGAAAGGGGCAATGAGTCATCATACAGGAGGGATGATATCACGGAAGTGGGCTGTATAGAAAGGGGCAATGAGTCATTATACAGGAGGGATGATATCACGGTAGTGGGCTGTATAGAAAGGGGCAATGAGTCATCATACAGGAGGGATGATATCACGGTAGTGGGCTGTATAGAAAGGGGCAATAAGACATCATACAGGAGGGATGATATCACGGTAGTGGGCTGTATAGAAAGGGGCAATGAGTCATCATACAGGAGGGATGATATCATGGTAGTGGGCTGTATAGAAAGGGGCAATGAGTCATCATGCAGGAGGGATGATATCACGGTAGTGGGCTGAATAGAAAGGGGCAATGAGTCATCATGCAGGAGAGATGATATCACGGTAGTGTGCTGTATAGAAAGGGGCAATGTGTCATCATACAGGAGGGATGATATCACTGAAGTGGGCTGCATAGAAAGGGGCAATGAGTCATCATACAGGAGGGATGATATCACGGTAGTGAGCTGTATAGAAAGGGGCAATGAGTCAACATGCAGGAGGGATGATATCACGGTCCTGGGCTGTATAGAAAGGGGCAATGAGTCATCATACAGGAGGAATGATATCACGGTAGTGGGCTGTAGAGAAAGGGGCAATAAGACATCATACAGGAGGGATGATATCACGGTTATGGGCTGTATAGAAAGGGGCAATGAGTCATCATGCAGGAGGGATGATATCAAGGTAGTGGGCTGTATAGAAAGTGGCAATGAGTCATCATACAAGAGAGATGATATCACGGTAGTGGGCTGAATAGAAAGGGGCAATGAGTCATCATACAGGTGGGATGATATCACGGTAGTGGGCTGTATAGAAATGGGCAATGAGTCATCATACAGGAGGGATGATATCACGGTAGTGGGCTGTATAGAAAGGGGCAATAAGACATCATACAGGAGGGATGATATCACTGTAGTGGGCTGTATAGAAAGGGGCAATGAGTCATCATGCAGGAGGGAGGATATCAAGGTAGTGGGCTGTATAGAAAGGGGCAATGTGTCAATCATACAGGAGGGATGATATCACGGTAGTGGACTGTATAGAAAGTGGCAATGAGTCATCATGCAGGAGGGATGATATCACGGTAGAGGGCTGTATAGAAAGGGGCAATGAGTCATCATACAGGAGGGATGATATCACGGTAGTGGGCTGTATAGAAAGGGGCAATAAGTCATCATACTGGAGGGATGATATCACGGTGGTGGGCTGTATAGAAAGGGGCAATGAGTCATCAAGCACGAGGGATGATATCACGGTAGTGGGCTGTATAGAAAGGGGCACAGTGTCATCATACAGGAGGGATGATATCATGGTAGTGGGCTGTATAGAAAGGGGAAATGAGTCATCATACTGGAGGGATGATATCACAGTAGTGGGCTGTATAGAAAGGGGCAATGAGTCATCATACAGGAGGGATGATATCACGGTAGTGGGCTGTATAGAAAGGGGCAATGAGTCATCATGCAGGAGGGATGATATCAAGGTAGTGGGCTGTATACAAAGGGGCAATGAGTCATCATACAGGAGGGATGATATCACGGTAGTGAGCTGTATAGAAAGGGGCAATGAGTCATCATACAGGAGGGATGATATCACAGTGGTGGGCTGTATAGAAAGGGGCAATGAGTCATCATGCAGGAGGGATGATATCAAGGTAGTGGGCTGTATAGAAAGGGGTAATGAGTCATCATACAGGAGGGATGATATTACGGTAGTGGGCTGTATAGAAAGGGGCAATGAGTCATCATGCAGGAGGGATGATATCACGGTAGTGGGCTGTATAGGAAGGGGCAATGAGTCATCATGCAGGAGGGATGATATCACGCTAGTGGGCTGTATAGAAAGGGGCAATGAGTCATCATGCACGAGCGATGATATCACTGTAGTGGGCTGTATAGAAAGGGGCAATGAGTCATCATACAGGAGGGATGATATCACGGTAGTGGGCTGAATAGAAAGGGGCAATGAGTCATCATACAGGAGGGATGATATCACGGAAGTGGGCTGTATAGAAAGGGGCAATGAGTCATTATACAGGAGGGATGATATCACGGTAGTGGGCTGTATAGAAAGGGGCAATGAGTCATCATACAGGAGGGATGATATCACGGTAGTGGGCTGTATAGAAAGGGGCAATAAGACATCATACAGGAGGGATGATATCACGGTAGTGGGCTGTATAGAAAGGGGCAATGAGTCATCATACAGGAGGGATGATATCACGGTAGTGGGCTGTATAGAAAGGGGCAATGAGTCATCATGCAGGAGGGATGATATCACGGTAGTGGGCTGAATAGAAAGGGCAATGAGTCATCATGCAGGAGAGATGATATCACGGTAGTGTGCTGTATAGAAAGGGGCAATGTGTCATCATACAGGAGGGATGATATCACTGAAGTGGGCTGCATAGAAAGGGGCAATGAGTCATCATACAGGAGGGATGATATCACGGTAGTGAGCTGTATAGAAAGGGGCAATGAGTCAACATGCAGGAGGGATGATATCACGGTCCTGGGCTGTATAGAAAGGGGCAATGAGTCATCATACAGGAGGGATGATATCACGGTAGTGGGCTGTAGAGAAAGGGGCAATAAGACATCATACAGGAGGGATGATATCACGGTAGTGGGCTGTATAGAAAGGGGCAATGAGTCATCATGCAGGAGGGATGATATCAAGGTAGTGGGCTGTATAGAAAGTGGCAATGAGTCATCATACAAGAGAGATGATATCACGGTAGTGGGCTGAATAGAAAGGGGCAATGAGTCATCATACAGGAGGGATGATATCACGGTAGTGGGCTCTATAGAAATGGGCAATGAGTCATCATACAGGAGGGATGATATCACGGTAGTGGGCTGTATAGAAAGGGGCAATAAGACATCATACAGGAGGGATGATATCACTGTAGTGGGCTGTATAGAAAGGGGCAATGAGTCATCATGCAGGAGGGAGGATATCAAGGTAGTGGGCTGTATAGAAAGGGGCAATGTGTCAATCATACAGGAGGGATGAAATCACGGTAGTGGACTGTATAGAAAGTGGCAATGAGTCACCATGCAGGAGGGATGATATCACGGTAGTGGGCTGTATAGAAAGGGGCAATGAGTCATCATACAGGAGGGATGATATCATGGTAGTGGGCTGTATAGAAAGGTGCAATGAGTCATCATGCAGGAGGGATGATATCACGGTAGTGGGCTGTATAGAAAGGGGCAATAAGACATCATACAGGATGGATGATATCACGGTAGTGGGCTGTATAGAAAGGGGCAATGAGTCATCATACAGGAGGGATGATATCACGGTAGTGGGCTGTATAGAAAGGGGCAATGAGTCATCATGCAGGATGGATGATATCACGGTAGTGGGCTGAATAGAAAGGGGCAATGAGTCATCATGCAGGAGAGATGATATCACGGTAGTGTGCTGTATAGAAAGGGGCAATGAGTCGTCATGCAGGAGGGATGATATCACGGTAGTGGGCTGTATAGAAAGGGGCAATGAGTCATCATACAGGAGGGATGATATCACTGAAGTAGGCTGCATAGAAAGGGGCAATGAGTCATCATACAGGAGGGATGATATCACGGTAGTGAGCTGTATAGAAAGGGGCAATGAGTCAACATGCAGGAGGGATGATATCACGGTCCTGGGCTGTATAGAAAGGGGCAATGAGTCATCATACAGGAGGGATGATATCACGGTAGTGGGCTGTAGAGAAAGGGGCAATAAGACATCATACAGGAGGGATGATATCACGGTAGTGGGCTGTATAGAAAGGGGCAATGAGTCATCATGCAGGAGGGATGATATCAAGGTAGTGGGCTGAATAGAAAGGGGCAATGAGTCATCATACAGGAGTGATGATATCACGGTAGTGGGCTGTATAGAAAGGGGCAATGAGTCATCATACAGGAGGAATGATATCACGGTAGTGGGCTGTATAGAAAGGGGCAATGAGTCATCATACAGGAGGGATGATATCACGGTAGTGGGCTGTATAGAAAGGGGCAATGAGTCATCATACAAGGGGGATGATATCACGGTAGTGGTCTGTATAGAAAGGGGCAATCAGACATCATACAGGAGGGATGATATCACGGTAGTGGGCTGTATAGAAAGGAGCAATGAGTCATCATACAGGAGGGATGATATCACGGTAGTGGGCTGTATAGAAAGGGGCAATGAGTCATCATGCAGGAGGGATGATATCACGGTAGTGGGCTGAATAGAAAGGGGCAATGAGTCATCATGCAGGAGAGATGATATCATGGTCGTGGGCTGTATAGAAAGGGTCAATGAGTCATCATGCAGGAGGGATGATATCACGGTAGTGGGCTGTATAGAAAGGGGCAATGAGTCATCATACAGGAGGGATGATATCACGGTAGTGGGCTGTATAGAAAGCGGCAATGAGTCATCATACAGGAGGGATGATATCACGGTAGTGAGCTGTATAGAAAGAAGCAATGAGTCAACATGCAGGAGGGATGATATCACGGTAGAGGGCTGTATAGAAGGGGCAATGAGTCATCATACAGGAGGAATGATATCACGGTAGTGGGCTGTATATAAAGGGGCAATAAGACATCATACAGGAAGGTTGATATCACGGTAGTGGGCTGTATAGAATGGGGCAATGAGTCATCATGCAGGAGGGATGATATCAAGGTAGTGGGCTGTATAGATAGGGGCAATGAGTCATCATACAGGAGGGATTATATCATGGTAGTGGGCTGTATAGAAAGGGGCAATGAGTCATCATGCAGGAGGGATGATATCACGGTAGTGGGCTGTATAGGAAGGGGCAATGAGTGATCATACAGGAGGGATGATATCACGGTAGTGGGCTGTATAGAAAGGGGCAATAAGTCATCATACTGGAGGGATGATATCACGGTGGTGGGCTGTATAGAAAGGGGCAATGAGTCATCAAGCACGAGGGATGATATCACGGTAGTGGGCTGTATAGAAAGGGGCACAGTGTCATCATACAGGAGGGATGATATCATGGTAGTGGGCTGTATAGAAAGGGGAAATGAGTCATCATACAGGAGGGATGATATCACGGTAGTGGGCTGTATAGAAAGGGGCAATGAGTCATCATACAGGAGGGATGATATCACGGTAGTGGGCTGTATAGAAAGGGGCAATAAGACATCATACAGGAGGGATGATATCACGGTAGTGGGCTTTATAGAAAGGGGCAATGAGTCATCATACAGGAGGGATGATATCACGGTAGTGGACTGTATAGAAAGGGGAAATGAGTCATCATGCAGGAGGGATGATATCACGGTAGTGGGCTGAATAGAAAGGGGCAATGAGTCATCATGCAGGAGAGATGATATCACGGTAGTGGGCTGTATAGAAAGGGGCAATGAGTCATCATGCAGGAGGGATGATATCACGGTAGTGGGCTGTATAGAAAGGGGCAATGAGTCATCATACAGGAGGGATGATATCACTGTAGTGGGCTGCATAGAAAGGGGCAATGAGTCATCATACAGGAGGGATGATATCACGGTAGTGAGCTGTATAGAAAGGGGTAATGAGTCAACATGCAGGAGGGATGATATCACGGTCGTGGGCTGTATAGAAAGGGGCAATGAGTCATCATACAGGAGGGATGATATCACGGTAGTGGGCTGTATAGAAAGGGGCAATGAGTCATCATGCAGGAGGGATGATATCAAGGTAGTGGGCTGTATAGAAATGGGCAATGAGTCATCATACAGGGGAGATGATATCACGGTAGTGGGCTGAATAGAAAGGGGCAATGAGTCATCATACAGGAGGGATGATATCACGGTAGTGGGCTGTATAGAAAGGGGCAATGAGTAATCGTACAGGAGGGATGATATCACGGTAGTGGGCTGTATAGAAAGGGGTAATGAGTCATCATACAGGAGGGATGATATCACGGTAGTGGGCTGTATAGAAAGGGGCAATGAGTCATCATACAGGGGGGATGATATCACGGTAGTGGGCTGTATAGAAAGGGGCAATCAGACATCATACAGGAGGCATGATATCACGGTAGTGGGCTGTATAGAAAGGAGCAATGAGTCATCATACAGGAGGGATGATATCACGGTAGTGGGCTGTATAGAAAGGGGCAATGAGTCATCATGCAGGAGGGATGATATCACGGTAGTGGGCTGAATAGAAAGGGGCAATGAGTCATCATGCAGGAGAGATGATATCACGGTCGTGGGCTGTATAGAAAGGGGCAAAGAGTCATCATGCAGGAGGGATGATATCACGGTAGTGGGCTGTATAGAAAGGGGCAATGAGTCATCATACAGGAGAGATGATATCACGGTCGTGGGCTGTATAGAAAGGGGCAATGAGTCATCATGCAGGAGGGATGATATCACGGTAGTGGGCTGTATAGAAAGGGGCAATGAGTCATCATACAGGAGGAATGATATCACGGTAGTGAGCTGTATAGAAAGAGGCAATGAGTCAACATGCAGGAGGGATGATATCACGGTAGTGGGCTGTATAGAAAGGGGCAATGAGTCATCATACAGGAGGGATGATATCATGGTAGTGGGCTGTATATAAAGGGGCGGTAAGACATCATACAGGAGGGATGATATCACGCTAGTGGGCTGTATAGAATGGGGCAATTAGTCATCATGTAGGAGGGATGATATCAAGGTAGTGGACTGTATAGATAGGGGCAATGAGTCATCATACAGGAGGGATGATATCACGGTAGTGGGCTGTATAGAAAGGGGCAATAAGACATCATACAGGAGGGATGATATCACGGTAGTGGTCTGTATAGAAAGGGGCAATGAGTCATCATACAGGAGGGATGATATCACGGTAGTGGGCTGTATAGAAAGGGGCAATGACTCATCATGCAGGAGGGATGATATCAAGGTAGTGGGCTGTATAGAAAGGGGCAATGAGTCATCATACTGGAGGGATGATATCACGGTAGTGGGCTGTATAGAAAGGGGCAATGAGTCATCATACAAGAGGGATGATATCGCGGTAGTAGGCTGTATAGAAAGGGGCAATGAGTCATCATGCAGCAGGGATGATATCAAGGTAGTGGGCTGTATAGAAAGGGGCAATGAGTCATCATACAGGAGGGATGATATCACGGTAGTGAGCTGTATAGAAAGCGGCAATGAGTCATCATACAGGAGGGATGATATCACGGTAGTGAGCTGTATAGAAAGAAGCAATGAGTCAACATGCAGGAGGGATGATATCACGGTAGAGGGCTGTATAGAAGGGGCAATGAGTCATCATACAGGAGGAATGATATCACGGTAGTGGGCTGTATATAAAGGGGCAATAAGACATCATACAGGAAGGTTGATATCACGGTAGTGGGCTGTATAGAATGGGGCAATGAGTCATCATGCAGGAGGGATGATATCAAGGTAGTGGGCTGTATAGATAGGGGCAATGAGTCATCATACAGGAGGGATGATATCATGGTAGTGGGCTGTATAGAAAGGGGCAATGAGTCATCATGCAGGAGGGATGATATCACGGTAGTGGGCTGTATAGGAAGGGGCAATGAGTGATCATACAGGAGGGATGATATCACGGTAGTGGGCTGTATAGAAAGGGGCAATAAGTCATCATACTGGAGGGATGATATCACGGTGGTGGGCTGTATAGAAAGGGGCAATGAGTCATCAAGCACGAGGGATGATATCACGGTAGTGGGCTGTATAGAAAGGGGCACAGTGTCATCATACAGGAGGGATGATATCATGGTAGTGGGCTGTATAGAAAGGGGAAATGAGTCATCATACAGGAGGGATGATATCACGGTAGTGGGCTGTATAGAAAGGGGCAATGAGTCATCATACAGGAGGGATGATATCACGGTAGTGGGCTGTATAGAAAGGGGCAATAAGACATCATACAGGAGGGATGATATCACGGTAGTGGGCTTTATAGAAAGGGGCAATGAGTCATCATACAGGAGGGATGATATCACGGTAGTGGACTGTATAGAAAGGGGAAATGAGTCATCATGCAGGAGGGATGATATCACGGTAGTGGGCTGAATAGAAAGGGGCAATGAGTCATCATGCAGGAGAGATGATATCACGGTAGTGGGCTGTATAGAAAGGGGCAATGAGTCATCATGCAGGAGGGATGATATCACGGTAGTGGGCTGTATAGAAAGGGGCAATGAGTCATCATACAGGAGGGATGATATCACTGTAGTGGGCTGCATAGAAAGGGGCAATGAGTCATCATACAGGAGGGATGATATCACGGTAGTGAGCTGTATAGAAAGGGGTAATGAGTCAACATGCAGGAGGGATGATATCACGGTCGTGGGCTGTATAGAAAGGGGCAATGAGTCATCATACAGGAGGGATGATATCACGGTAGTGGGCTGTATAGAAAGGGGCAATGAGTCATCATGCAGGAGGGATGATATCAAGGTAGTGGGCTGTATAGAAATGGGCAATGAGTCATCATACAGGAGAGATGATATCACGGTAGTGGGCTGAATAGAAAGGGGCAATGAGTCATCATACAGGAGGGATGATATCACGGTAGTGGGCTGTATAGAAAGGGGCAATGAGTAATCGTACAGGAGGGATGATATCACGGTAGTGGGCTGTATAGAAAGGGGTAATGAGTCATCATACAGGAGGGATGATATCACGGTAGTGGGCTGTATAGAAAGGGGCAATGAGTCATCATACAGGGGGGATGATATCACGGTAGTGGGCTGTATAGAAAGGGGCAATCAGACATCATACAGGAGGCATGATATCACGGTAGTGGGCTGTATAGAAAGGAGCAATGAGTCATCATACAGGAGGGATGATATCACGGTAGTGGGCTGTATAGAAAGGGGCAATGAGTCATCATGCAGGAGGGATGATATCACGGTAGTGGGCTGAATAGAAAGGGGCAATGAGTCATCATGCAGGAGAGATGATATCACGGTCGTGGGCTGTATAGAAAGGGGCAAAGAGTCATCATGCAGGAGGGATGATATCACGGTAGTGGGCTGTATAGAAAGGGGCAATGAGTCATCATACAGGAGAGATGATATCACGGTCGTGGGCTGTATAGAAAGAGGCAATGAGTCAACATGCAGGAGGGATGATATCACGGTAGTGGGCTGTATAGAAAGGGGCAATGAGTCATCATACAGGAGGGATGATATCATGGTAGTGGGCTGTATATAAAGGGGCGGTAAGACATCATACAGGAGGGATGATATCACGCTAGTGGGCTGTATAGAATGGGGCAATTAGTCATCATGTAGGAGGGATGATATCAAGGTAGTGGACTGTATAGATAGGGGCAATGAGTCATCATACAGGAGGGATGATATCACGGTAGTGGGCTGTATAGAAAGGGGCAATAAGACATCATACAGGAGGGATGATATCACGGTAGTGGTCTGTATAGAAAGGGGCAATGAGTCATCATACAGGAGGGATGATATCACGGTAGTGGGCTGTATAGAAAGGGGCAATGACTCATCATGCAGGAGGGATGATATCAAGGTAGTGGGCTGTATAGAAAGGGGCAATGAGTCATCATACTGGAGGGATGATATCACGGTAGTGGGCTGTATAGAAAGGGGCAATGAGTCATCATACAAGAGGGATGATATCGCGGTAGTAGGCTGTATAGAAAGGGGCAATGAGTCATCATGCAGCAGGGATGATATCAAGGTAGTGGGCTGTATAGAAAGGGGCAATGAGTCATCATACAGGAGGGATGATATCACGGTAGTGAGCTGTATAGAAAGGGGCAATGAGTCATCATACAGGAGGGATGATATCACAGTGGTGGGCTGTATAGAAAGGGGCAATGAGTCATCATGCAGGAGGGATGATATCAAGGTAGTGGGCTGTATAGAAAGGGGCAATGAGTCATCATACAGGAGGGATGATATCACGGTAGTGGGCTGTATAGAAAGGGGCAATGAGTCATCATGCAGGAGGGAAGATATCACGGTAGTGGGCTGTATAGAAAGGGGCAATGAGTCATCATGCAGGAGGGATGATATCACGGTAGTGGGCTGTATAGAAAGGGGCAATGAGTCATCATGCAGGAGCGATGATATCACGGTAGTGGGCTGTATAGAAAGGGGCAATGAGTCATCATACAGGAGGGATGATATCACGGTAGTGGGCTGAATAGAAAGGGGCAATGTGTCATCATACAGGAGGGATGATATCACGGAAGTGTGCTGTATAGAAAGGGGCAATGAGTCATCATACAGGAGGGATGATATCACGGTAGTGGGCTGTATAGAAAGGGGCAATGAGTCATCATACAGGAGGGATGATATCACGGTAGTGGGCTGTATAGAAAGGGGCAATAAGACATCATACAGGAGGGATGATATCACGGTAGTGGGCTGTATAGAAAGGGGCAATGAGTCATCATACAGGAGGAATGATATCACGGTAGTGGGCTGTATAGAAAGGGGCAATGAGTCATCATGCAGGTGGGATGACATCACGGTAGTGGGCTGAATAGAAAGGGGCAATGAGTCATCATGCAGGAGAGATGATATCACGGTAGTGTGCTGTATAGAAAGGGGCAATGAGTCATCATGCAGGAGGGATGATATCACGGTAGTGGGCTGTATAGAAAGGGGCAATGAGTCATCATACAGGAGGGATGATATCACTGTAGTGGGCTGCAAAGAAAGGGGCAATGAGTCATCATACAGGAGGGATGATATCACGGTAGTGAGCTGTATAGAAAGGGGCAATGAGTCAACATGCAGGAGGGATGATATCACGGTCGTGGGCTGTATAGAAAGGGGCAATGAGTCATCATACACGAGGGATGATATCACGGTAGTGGGCTGTAGAGAAAGGGGCAATAAGACATCATACAGGAGGGATGATATCACGGTAGTGGGCTGTATAGAAAGGGGCAATGAGTCATCATGCAGGAGGGATGATAGCAAGGTAGTGGGCTGTATAGAAAGTGGCAATGAGTCATCATACAGGAGAGATGATATCACGGTAGTGGGCTGAATAGAAAGGGGCAATGAGTCATCATACAGGAGGGATGATATCACGGTAGTGGGCTGTATAGAAAGGGGCAATGATTCATCATACAGGAGGGATGATATCACGGTAGTGGGCTCTATAGAAAGGGGCAATGAGTCATCATACAGGAGGGATGATATCACGGTAGTGGGCTGTATAGAAAGGCGCAATGAGTCATCATACAGGGGGGATGATATCACGGTAGTGGGCTGTATAGAAAGGGGCAATCAGACATCATACAGGAGGGATGATATCACGGTAGTGGGCTGTATAGAAAGGAGCAATGAGTCATCATACAGGAGGGATGATATCACGGTAGTGGGCTGTATAGAAAGGGGCAATGAGTCATCATACAGGAGGTATGATATCACGGTAGTGGGCTGAATAGAAAGGGGCAATGAGTCATCATGCAGGAGAGATTATATCACGGTCGTGGGCTGTATGAAAGGGGAAATGAGTCATCATACAGGAGGGATGATATCACGGTAGTGGACTGTATAGAAAGGGGCAATGAGTCATCATGCAGGAGGGATGATATCACGGTAGTGGGCTGAATAGAAAGGGGCAATGAGTCATCATGCAGGAGAGATGATATCACGGTAGTGGGCTGTATAGAAAGGGGCAATGAGTCATCATGCAGGAGGGATGATATTACGGTAGTGGGCTGTATAGAAAGGGGCAATGAGTCATCATACAGGAGGGATGATATCACTGTAGTGGGCTGCATAGAAAGGAGCAATGAGTCATCATACAGGGGGGATGATATCACGGTAGTGAGCTGTATAGAAAGGGGCAATGAGTGAAGATGCAGGAGGGATGATATCACGGTCGTGGGCTGTATAGAAAGGGGCAATGAGTCATCATAGAGGAGGGATGATATCACTGTAGTGGGCTGCATAGAAAGGGGCAATGAGTCATCATACAGGGGGGATGATATCACGGTAGTGAGCTGTATAGAAAGGGGCAATGAGTGAACATGCAGGAGGGATGATATCACGGTCGTGGGCTGTATAGAAAGGGGCAATGAGTCATCATACAGGAGGGATGATATCACGGTAGTGGGCTGTTGAGTAAGGGGCAATAAGACATCATACAGGAGGGATGATATCACGGTAGTGGGCTGTATAGAAAGGGGCAATGTGTCATCATACAGGAGAGATGATATCACGGTAGTGGGCTGAATAGAAAGGGGCAATGAGTCATCATACAGGAGGGATGATATCACGGTAGTGGGCTGTATAGAAAGCGGCAATGAGTCATCATACAGGAGGGATGATATCACGGTAGTGAGCTGTATAGAAAGAGGCAATGAGTCAACATGCAGGAGGGATGATATCACGGTAGTGGGCTGCATAGAAGGGGCAATGAGTCATCATACAGGAGGGATGATATCACGGTAGTGGGCTGTATAGAAAGGGGCAATAAGTCATCATACTGGAGGGATGATATCACGGTGGTGGGCTGTATAGAAAGGGGCAATGAGTCATCAAGCACGAGGGATGATATCACGGTAGTGGGCTGTATAGAAAGTGGAAATGAGTCATCATTCAGGAGGGATGATATCACGGTAGTGGGCTGTATAGAAAGGGGCACAGTGTCATCATACAGGAGGGATGATATCATGGTAGTGGGCTGTATAGAAAGGGGAAATGTGTCATCATACAGGAGGGATGATATCACGGTAGTGGGCTGTATAGAAAGGGGCAATGAGTCATCATACTGGAGGGATGATATCACAGTAGTGGGCTGTATAGAAAGGGGCAATGAGTCATCATACAGGAGGGATGATATCACGGTAGTGGGCTGTATAGAAAGGGGCAATGAGTCATCATGCAGGAGGGATGATATCAAGGTAGTGGGCTGCATAGAAGGGGCAATGAGTCATCATACAGGAGGGATGATATCACGGTAGTGGGCTGTATAGAAAGGGGCAATGAGTCATCATACAGGAGGGATGATATCACGGTAGTGAGCTGAAAAGAAAGGGGCAATGAGTCATCATACAGGAGGGATGATATCACAGTAGTGGGCTGTATAGAAAGGGGCAATGAGTCATCATACAGGAGGGATGATATCACGGTAGTGGGCTGTATAGAAAGGGGCAATGAGTCATCATGCAGGAGGGATGATATCAAGGTAGTGGGCTGCATAGAAGGGGCAATGAGTCATCATACAGGAGGGATGATATCACGGTAGTGGGCTGTATAGAAAGGGGCAATGAGTCATCATACAGGAGGGATGATATCACGGTAGTGAGCTGAAAAGAAAGGGGCAATGAGTCATCATACAGGAGGGATGATATCACAGTGGTGGGCTGTATAGAAAGGGGCAATGAGTCATCATGCAGGAGGGATGATATCAAGGTAGTGGGCTGTATAGAAAGGGGTAATGAGTCATCATACAGGAGGGATGATATCACGGTAGTGGGCTGTATAGAAAGGGGCAATGAGTCATCATGCAGGAGGGATGATATCACGGTAGTGGGCTGTATAGAAAGGGGCAATGAGTCATCATGCAGGAGGGATGATATCACGGTAGTGGGCTGTATAGAAAGGGGCAATGAGTCATCATGCACGAGCGATGATATCACGGTAGTGGGCTGTATAGAAAGGGGCAATGAGTCATCATACAGGAGGGATGATATCACGGTAGTGGGCTGAATAGAAAGGGGCAATGAGTCATCATACAGGAGGGATGATATCACGGAAGTGGGCTGTATAGAAAGGGGCAATGAGTCATTATACAGGAGGGATGATATCACGGTAGTGGGCTGTATAGAAAGGGGCAATGAGTCATCATACAGGAGGGATGATATCACGGTAGTGGGCTGTATAGAAAGGGGCAATAAGACATCATACAGGAGGGATGATATCACGGTAGTGGGCTGTATAGAAAGGGGCAATGAGTCATCATACAGGAGGGATGATATCACGGTAGTGGGCTGTATAGAAAGGGGCAATGAGTCATCATGCAGGAGGGATGATATCACGGTAGTGGGCTGAATAGAAAGGGGCAATGAGTCATCATGCAGGAGAGATGATATCACGGTAGTGTGCTGTATAGAAAGGGGCAATGTGTCATCATACAGGAGGGATGATATCACTGAAGTGGGCTGCATAGAAAGGGGCAATGAGTCATCATACAGGAGGGATGATATCACGGTAGTGAGCTGTATAGAAAGGGGCAATGAGTCAACATGCAGGAGGGATGATATCACGGTCCTGGGCTGTATAGAAAGGGGCAATGAGTCATCATACAGGAGGGATGATATCACGGTAGTGGGCTGTAGAGAAAGGGGCAATAAGACATCATACTGGAGGGATGATATCACGGTGGTGGGCTGTATAGAAAGGGGCAATGAGTCATCAAGCACGAGGGATGATATCACGGTAGTGGGCTGTATAGAAAGTGGAAATGAGTCATCATTCAGGAGGGATGATATCACGGTAGTGGGCTGTATAGAAAGGGGCACAGTGTCATCATACAGGAGGGATGATATCATGGTAGTGGGCTGTATAGAAAGGGGAAATGAGTCATCATACAGGAGGGATGATATCACAGTAGTGGGCTGTATAGAAAGGGGCAATGAGTCATCATACTGGAGGGATGATATCACAGTAGTGGGCTGTATAGAAAGGGGCAATGAGTCATCATACAGGAGGGATGATATCACGGTAGTGGGCTGTATAGAAAGGGGCAATGAGTCATCATGCAGGAGGGATGATATCAAGGTAGTGGGCTGTATACAAAGGGGCAATGAGTCATCATACAGGAGGGATGATATCACGGTAGTGAGCTGAAAAGAAAGGGGCAATGAGTCATCATACAGGAGGGATGATATCACAGTGGTGGGCTGTATAGAAAGGGGCAATGAGTCATCATGCAGGAGGGATGATATCAAGGTAGTGGGCTGTATAGAAAGGGGTAATGAGTCATCATACAGGAGGGATGATATCACGGTAGTGGGCTGTATAGAAAGGGGCAATGAGTCATCATACAGGAGGGATGATATCACGGTAGTGGGCTGTATAGAAAGGGGCAATAAGACATCATACAGGAGGGATAATATCACGGTAGTGGGCTGTATAGAAAGGGGCAATGAGTCATCATACAGGAGGGATGATATCACGGTAGTGGGCTGTATAGAAAGGGGCAATGAGTCATCATGCAGGAGGGATGATATCACGGTAGTGGGCTGAATAGAAAGGGGCAATGAGTCATCATGCAGGAGAGATGATATCACGGTAGTGTGCTGTATAGAAAGGGGCAATGTGTCATCATACAGGAGGGATGATATCACTGAAGTGGGCTGCATAGAAAGGGGCAATGAGTCATCATACAGGAGGGATGATATCACGGTAGTGAGCTGTATAGAAAGGGGCAATAAGTCAACATGCAGGAGGGATGATATCACGGTCCTGGGCTGTATAGAAAGGGGCAATGAGTCATCATACAGGAGGGATGATATCACGGTAGTGGGCTGTAGAGAAAGGGGCAATAAGACATCATACAGGAGGGATGATATCACAGTAGTGGGCTGTATAGAAAGGGGCAATGAGTCATCATGCAGGAGGGATGATATCAAGGTATTGGGCTGTATAGAAAGTGGCAATGAGTCATCATACAAGAGAGATGATATCACGGTAGTGGGCTGAATAGAAAGGGGCAATGAGTCATCATACAGGAGGGATGATATCACGGTAGTGGGCTGTATAGAAATTGGCAATGAGTCATCATACAGGAGGGATGATATCACGGTAGTGGGCTGTATAGAAAGGGGCAATAAGACATCATACAGGAGGGATGATATCACTGTAGTGGGCTGTATAGAAAGGGGCAATGAGTCATCATGCAGGAGGGAGGATATCAAGGTAGTGGGCTGTATAGAAAGGGGCAATGTGTCAATCATACAGGAGGGATGATATCACGGTAGTGGACTGTATAGAAAGTGGCAATGAGTCATCATGCAGGAGGGATGATATCACGGTAGTGGGCTGTATAGAAAGGGGCAATGAGTCATCATACAGGAGGGATGATATCATGGTAGTGGGCTGCATAGAAAGGTGCAATGAGTCATCATGCAGGAGGGATGATATCACGGTAGTGGGCTGTATAGAAAGGGGCAATAAGACATCATACAGGAGGGATGATATCACGGTAGTGGGCTGTATAGAAAGGGGCAATGAGTCATCATACAGGAGGGATGATATCACGGTAGTGGGCTGTATAGAAAGGGGCAATGAGTCATCATGCAGGATGGATGATATCACGGTAGTGGGCTGAATAGAAAGGGGCAATGAGTCATCATGCAGGAGAGATGATATCACGGTAGTGTGCTGTATAGAAAGGGGCAATGAGTCATCATGCAGGAGGGATGATATCACGGTAGTGGGCTGTATAGAAAGGGGCAATGAGTCATCATACAGGAGGGATGATATCACTGAAGTAGGCTGCATAGAAAGGGGCAATGAGTCATCATACAGGAGAGATGATATCACGGTAGTGGGCTGTATAGAAAGGGGCAATGAGTCATCATACAGGAGGGATGATATCACGGTAGTGGGCTGAATAGAAAGGGGCAATGAGTCATCATGCAGGAGAGATGATATCACGGTAGTGTGCTGTATAGAAAGGGGCAATGAGTCATCATGCAGGAGAGATGATATCACGGTAGTGGGCTGTATAGAAAGGGGCAATGAGTCATCATACAGGAGGGATGATATCACTGAAGTAGGCTGCATAGAAAGGGGCAATGAGTCATCATACAGGAGGGATGATATCACGGTAGTGAGCAGTATAGAAAGGGGCAATGAGTCAACATGCAGGAGGGATGATATCACGGTCCTGGGCTGTATAGAAAGGGGCAATGAGTCATCATACAGGAGGGATGATATCACGGTAGTGGGCTGTAGAGAAAGGGGCAATAAGACATCATACAGGAGGGATGATATCACGGTAGTGGGCTGTATAGAAAGGGGCAATGAGTCATCATGCAGGAGGGATGATATCAAGGTAGTGGGCTGTATAGAAAGTGGCAATGAGTCATCATACAGGAGAGATGATATCACGGTAGTGGGCTGAATAGAAAGGGGCAATGAGTCATCATACAGGAGTGATGATATCACGGTAGTGGGCTGTATAGAAAGGGGCAATGAGTCATCATACAGGAGGAATGATATAACGGTAGTGGGCTGTATAGAAAGGGGCAATGAGTCATCATACAGGAGGAATGATATCACGGTAGTGGTCTGTATAGAAAGGGGCAATCAGACATCATACAGGAGGGATGATATCACGGTAGTGGGCTGTATAGAAAGGAGCAATGAGTCATCATACAGGAGGGATGATATCACGGTAGTGGGCTGTATAGAAAGGGGCAATGAGTCATCATGCAGGAGGGATGATATCACGGTAGTGGGCTGAATAGAAAGGGGCAATGAGTCATCATGCAGGAGAGATGATATCACGGTCGTGGGCTGTATAGAAAGGGTCAATGAGTCATCATGCAGGAGGGATGATATCACGGTAGTGGGCTGTATAGAAAGGGGCAATGAGTCATCATACAGGAGGGATGATATCACGGTAGTGGGCTGTATAGAAAGCGGCAATGAGTCATCATACAGGAGGGATGATATCACGGTAGTGAGCTGTATAGAAAGAGGCAATGAGTCAACATGCAGGAGGGATGATATCACGGTAGTGGGCTGTATAGAAGGGGCAATGAGTCATCATACAGGAGGAATGATATCACGGTAGTGGGCTGTATATAAAGGGGCAATAAGACATCATACAGGAAGGTTGATATCACGGTAGTGGGCTGTATAGAATGGGGCAATGAGTCATAATGGAGGAGGGATGATATCAAGGTAGTGGGCTGTATAGATAGGGGCAATGAGTCATCATACAGGAGGGATGATATCATGGTAGTGGGGTGTATAGAAAGGGGCAATGAGTCATCATGCAGGAGGGATGATATCACGGTAGTGGCCTGTATAGGAAGGGGCAATGAGTGATCATACAGGAGGGATGATATCACGGTAGTGGGCTGTATAGAAAGGGGCAATAAGTCATCATACTGGAGGGATGATATCACGGTGGTGGGCTGTATAGAAAGGGGCAATGAGTCATCAAGCACGAGGGATGATATCACGGTAGTGGGCTGTATAGAAAGTGGAAATGAGTCATCATTCAGGAGGGATGATATCACGGTAGTGGGCTGTATAGAAAGGGGCACAGTGTCATCATACAGGAGGGATGATATCATGGTAGTGGGCTGTATAGAAAGGGGAAATGAGTCATCATACAGGAGGGATGATATCACGGTAGTGGGCTGTATAGAAAGGGGCAATGAGTCATCATACAGGAGGGATGATATCACGGTAGTGGGCTGTATAGAAAGGGGCAATAAGACATCATACAGGAGGGATGATATCACGGTAGTGGGCTGTATAGAAAGGGGCAATGAGTCATCATGCAGGAGGGATGATAGCAAGGTAGTGGGCTGTATAGAAAGTGGCAATGAGTCATCATACAGGAGAGATGATATCACGGTAGTGGGCTGAATAGAAAGGGGCAATGAGTCATCATACAGGAGGGATGATATCACGGTAGTGGGCTGTATAGAAAGGGGCAATGATTCATCATACAGGAGGGATGATATCACGGTAGTGGGCTCTATAGAAAGGGGCAATGAGTCATCATACAGGAGGGATGATATCACGGTAGTGGGCTGTATAGAAAGGCGCAATGAGTCATCATACAGGGGGGATGATATCACGGTAGTGGGCTGTATAGAAAGGGGCAATCAGACATCATACAGGAGGGATGATATCACGGTAGTGGGCTGTATAGAAAGGAGCAATGAGTCATCATACAGGAGGGATGATATCACGGTAGTGGGCTGTATAGAAAGGGGCAATGAGTCATCATACAGGAGGTATGATATCACGGTAGTGGGCTGAATAGAAAGGGGCAATGAGTCATCATGCAGGAGAGATTATATCACGGTCGTGGGCTGTATGAAAGGGGAAATGAGTCATCATACAGGAGGGATGATATCACGGTAGTGGACTGTATAGAAAGGGGCAATGAGTCATCATGCAGGAGGGATGATATCACGGTAGTGGGCTGAATAGAAAGGGGCAATGAGTCATCATGCAGGAGAGATGATATCACGGTAGTGGGCTGTATAGAAAGGGGCAATGAGTCATCATGCAGGAGGGATGATATTACGGTAGTGGGCTGTATAGAAAGGGGCAATGAGTCATCATACAGGAGGGATGATATCACTGTAGTGGGCTGCATAGAAAGGAGCAATGAGTCATCATACAGGGGGGATGATATCACGGTAGTGAGCTGTATAGAAAGGGGCAATGAGTGAAGATGCAGGAGGGATGATATCACGGTCGTGGGCTGTATAGAAAGGGGCAATGAGTCATCATAGAGGAGGGATGATATCACTGTAGTGGGCTGCATAGAAAGGGGCAATGAGTCATCATACAGGGGGGATGATATCACGGTAGTGAGCTGTATAGAAAGGGGCAATGAGTGAACATGCAGGAGGGATGATATCACGGTCGTGGGCTGTATAGAAAGGGGCAATGAGTCATCATACAGGAGGGATGATATCACGGTAGTGGGCTGTTGAGTAAGGGGCAATAAGACATCATACAGGAGGGATGATATCACGGTAGTGGGCTGTATAGAAAGGGGCAATGTGTCATCATACAGGAGAGATGATATCACGGTAGTGGGCTGAATAGAAAGGGGCAATGAGTCATCATACAGGAGGGATGATATCACGGTAGTGGGCTGTATAGAAAGCGGCAATGAGTCATCATACAGGAGGGATGATATCACGGTAGTGAGCTGTATAGAAAGAGGCAATGAGTCAACATGCAGGAGGGATGATATCACGGTAGTGGGCTGCATAGAAGGGGCAATGAGTCATCATACAGGAGGGATGATATCACGGTAGTGGGCTGTATAGAAAGGGGCAATAAGTCATCATACTGGAGGGATGATATCACGGTGGTGGGCTGTATAGAAAGGGGCAATGAGTCATCAAGCACGAGGGATGATATCACGGTAGTGGGCTGTATAGAAAGTGGAAATGAGTCATCATTCAGGAGGGATGATATCACGGTAGTGGGCTGTATAGAAAGGGGCACAGTGTCATCATACAGGAGGGATGATATCATGGTAGTGGGCTGTATAGAAAGGGGAAATGTGTCATCATACAGGAGGGATGATATCACGGTAGTGGGCTGTATAGAAAGGGGCAATGAGTCATCATACTGGAGGGATGATATCACAGTAGTGGGCTGTATAGAAAGGGGCAATGAGTCATCATACAGGAGGGATGATATCACGGTAGTGGGCTGTATAGAAAGGGGCAATGAGTCATCATGCAGGAGGGATGATATCAAGGTAGTGGGCTGCATAGAAGGGGCAATGAGTCATCATACAGGAGGGATGATATCACGGTAGTGGGCTGTATAGAAAGGGGCAATGAGTCATCATACAGGAGGGATGATATCACGGTAGTGAGCTGAAAAGAAAGGGGCAATGAGTCATCATACAGGAGGGATGATATCACAGTAGTGGGCTGTATAGAAAGGGGCAATGAGTCATCATACAGGAGGGATGATATCACGGTAGTGGGCTGTATAGAAAGGGGCAATGAGTCATCATGCAGGAGGGATGATATCAAGGTAGTGGGCTGCATAGAAGGGGCAATGAGTCATCATACAGGAGGGATGATATCACGGTAGTGGGCTGTATAGAAAGGGGCAATGAGTCATCATACAGGAGGGATGATATCACGGTAGTGAGCTGAAAAGAAAGGGGCAATGAGTCATCATACAGGAGGGATGATATCACAGTGGTGGGCTGTATAGAAAGGGGCAATGAGTCATCATGCAGGAGGGATGATATCAAGGTAGTGGGCTGTATAGAAAGGGGTAATGAGTCATCATACAGGAGGGATGATATCACGGTAGTGGGCTGTATAGAAAGGGGCAATGAGTCATCATGCAGGAGGGATGATATCACGGTAGTGGGCTGTATAGAAAGGGGCAATGAGTCATCATGCAGGAGGGATGATATCACGGTAGTGGGCTGTATAGAAAGGGGCAATGAGTCATCATGCACGAGCGATGATATCACGGTAGTGGGCTGTATAGAAAGGGGCAATGAGTCATCATACAGGAGGGATGATATCACGGTAGTGGGCTGAATAGAAAGGGGCAATGAGTCATCATACAGGAGGGATGATATCACGGAAGTGGGCTGTATAGAAAGGGGCAATGAGTCATTATACAGGAGGGATGATATCACGGTAGTGGGCTGTATAGAAAGGGGCAATGAGTCATCATACAGGAGGGATGATATCACGGTAGTGGGCTGTATAGAAAGGGGCAATAAGACATCATACAGGAGGGATGATATCACGGTAGTGGGCTGTATAGAAAGGGGCAATGAGTCATCATACAGGAGGGATGATATCACGGTAGTGGGCTGTATAGAAAGGGGCAATGAGTCATCATGCAGGAGGGATGATATCACGGTAGTGGGCTGAATAGAAAGGGGCAATGAGTCATCATGCAGGAGAGATGATATCACGGTAGTGTGCTGTATAGAAAGGGGCAATGTGTCATCATACAGGAGGGATGATATCACTGAAGTGGGCTGCATAGAAAGGGGCAATGAGTCATCATACAGGAGGGATGATATCACGGTAGTGAGCTGTATAGAAAGGGGCAATGAGTCAACATGCAGGAGGGATGATATCACGGTCCTGGGCTGTATAGAAAGGGGCAATGAGTCATCATACAGGAGGGATGATATCACGGTAGTGGGCTGTAGAGAAAGGGGCAATAAGACATCATACTGGAGGGATGATATCACGGTGGTGGGCTGTATAGAAAGGGGCAATGAGTCATCAAGCACGAGGGATGATATCACGGTAGTGGGCTGTATAGAAAGTGGAAATGAGTCATCATTCAGGAGGGATGATATCACGGTAGTGGGCTGTATAGAAAGGGGCACAGTGTCATCATACAGGAGGGATGATATCATGGTAGTGGGCTGTATAGAAAGGGGAAATGAGTCATCATACAGGAGGGATGATATCACAGTAGTGGGCTGTATAGAAAGGGGCAATGAGTCATCATACTGGAGGGATGATATCACAGTAGTGGGCTGTATAGAAAGGGGCAATGAGTCATCATACAGGAGGGATGATATCACGGTAGTGGGCTGTATAGAAAGGGGCAATGAGTCATCATGCAGGAGGGATGATATCAAGGTAGTGGGCTGTATACAAAGGGGCAATGAGTCATCATACAGGAGGGATGATATCACGGTAGTGAGCTGAAAAGAAAGGGGCAATGAGTCATCATACAGGAGGGATGATATCACAGTGGTGGGCTGTATAGAAAGGGGCAATGAGTCATCATGCAGGAGGGATGATATCAAGGTAGTGGGCTGTATAGAAAGGGGTAATGAGTCATCATACAGGAGGGATGATATCACGGTAGTGGGCTGTATAGAAAGGGGCAATGAGTCATCATACAGGAGGGATGATATCACGGTAGTGGGCTGTATAGAAAGGGGCAATAAGACATCATACAGGAGGGATGATATCACGGTAGTGGGCTGTATAGAAAGGGGCAATGAGTCATCATACAGGAGGGATGATATCACGGTAGTGGGCTGTATAGAAAGGGGCAATGAGTCATCATGCAGGAGGGATGATATCACGGTAGTGGGCTGAATAGAAAGGGGCAATGAGTCATCATGCAGGAGAGATGATATCACGGTAGTGTGCTGTATAGAAAGGGGCAATGTGTCATCATACAGGAGGGATGATATCACTGAAGTGGGCTGCATAGAAAGGGGCAATGAGTCATCATACAGGAGGGATGATATCACGGTAGTGAGCTGTATAGAAAGGGGCAATAAGTCAACATGCAGGAGGGATGATATCACGGTCCTGGGCTGTATAGAAAGGGGCAATGAGTCATCATACAGGAGGGATGATATCACGGTAGTGGGCTGTAGAGAAAGGGGCAATAAGACATCATACAGGAGGGATGATATCACAGTAGTGGGCTGTATAGAAAGGGGCAATGAGTCATCATGCAGGAGGGATGATATCAAGGTATTGGGCTGTATAGAAAGTGGCAATGAGTCATCATACAAGAGAGATGATATCACGGTAGTGGGCTGAATAGAAAGGGGCAATGAGTCATCATACAGGAGGGATGATATCACGGTAGTGGGCTGTATAGAAATTGGCAATGAGTCATCATACAGGAGGGATGATATCACGGTAGTGGGCTGTATAGAAAGGGGCAATAAGACATCATACAGGAGGGATGATATCACTGTAGTGGGCTGTATAGAAAGGGGCAATGAGTCATCATGCAGGAGGGAGGATATCAAGGTAGTGGGCTGTATAGAAAGGGGCAATGTGTCAATCATACAGGAGGGATGATATCACGGTAGTGGACTGTATAGAAAGTGGCAATGAGTCATCATGCAGGAGGGATGATATCACGGTAGTGGGCTGTATAGAAAGGGGCAATGAGTCATCATACAGGAGGGATGATATCATGGTAGTGGGCTGCATAGAAAGGTGCAATGAGTCATCATGCAGGAGGGATGATATCACGGTAGTGGGCTGTATAGAAAGGGGCAATAAGACATCATACAGGAGGGATGATATCACGGTAGTGGGCTGTATAGAAAGGGGCAATGAGTCATCATACAGGAGGGATGATATCACGGTAGTGGGCTGTATAGAAAGGGGCAATGAGTCATCATGCAGGATGGATGATATCACGGTAGTGGGCTGAATAGAAAGGGGCAATGAGTCATCATGCAGGAGAGATGATATCACGGTAGTGTGCTGTATAGAAAGGGGCAATGAGTCATCATGCAGGAGGGATGATATCACGGTAGTGGGCTGTATAGAAAGGGGCAATGAGTCATCATACAGGAGGGATGATATCACTGAAGTAGGCTGCATAGAAAGGGGCAATGAGTCATCATACAGGAGAGATGATATCACGGTAGTGGGCTGTATAGAAAGGGGCAATGAGTCATCATACAGGAGGGATGATATCACGGTAGTGGGCTGAATAGAAAGGGGCAATGAGTCATCATGCAGGAGAGATGATATCACGGTAGTGTGCTGTATAGAAAGGGGCAATGAGTCATCATGCAGGAGAGATGATATCACGGTAGTGGGCTGTATAGAAAGGGGCAATGAGTCATCATACAGGAGGGATGATATCACTGAAGTAGGCTGCATAGAAAGGGGCAATGAGTCATCATACAGGAGGGATGATATCACGGTAGTGAGCAGTATAGAAAGGGGCAATGAGTCAACATGCAGGAGGGATGATATCACGGTCCTGGGCTGTATAGAAAGGGGCAATGAGTCATCATACAGGAGGGATGATATCACGGTAGTGGGCTGTAGAGAAAGGGGCAATAAGACATCATACAGGAGGGATGATATCACGGTAGTGGGCTGTATAGAAAGGGGCAATGAGTCATCATGCAGGAGGGATGATATCAAGGTAGTGGGCTGTATAGAAAGTGGCAATGAGTCATCATACAGGAGAGATGATATCACGGTAGTGGGCTGAATAGAAAGGGGCAATGAGTCATCATACAGGAGTGATGATATCACGGTAGTGGGCTGTATAGAAAGGGGCAATGAGTCATCATACAGGAGGAATGATATAACGGTAGTGGGCTGTATAGAAAGGGGCAATGAGTCATCATACAGGAGGAATGATATCACGGTAGTGGTCTGTATAGAAAGGGGCAATCAGACATCATACAGGAGGGATGATATCACGGTAGTGGGCTGTATAGAAAGGAGCAATGAGTCATCATACAGGAGGGATGATATCACGGTAGTGGGCTGTATAGAAAGGGGCAATGAGTCATCATGCAGGAGGGATGATATCACGGTAGTGGGCTGAATAGAAAGGGGCAATGAGTCATCATGCAGGAGAGATGATATCACGGTCGTGGGCTGTATAGAAAGGGTCAATGAGTCATCATGCAGGAGGGATGATATCACGGTAGTGGGCTGTATAGAAAGGGGCAATGAGTCATCATACAGGAGGGATGATATCACGGTAGTGGGCTGTATAGAAAGCGGCAATGAGTCATCATACAGGAGGGATGATATCACGGTAGTGAGCTGTATAGAAAGAGGCAATGAGTCAACATGCAGGAGGGATGATATCACGGTAGTGGGCTGTATAGAAGGGGCAATGAGTCATCATACAGGAGGAATGATATCACGGTAGTGGGCTGTATATAAAGGGGCAATAAGACATCATACAGGAAGGTTGATATCACGGTAGTGGGCTGTATAGAATGGGGCAATGAGTCATAATGGAGGAGGGATGATATCAAGGTAGTGGGCTGTATAGATAGGGGCAATGAGTCATCATACAGGAGGGATGATATCATGGTAGTGGGGTGTATAGAAAGGGGCAATGAGTCATCATGCAGGAGGGATGATATCACGGTAGTGGCCTGTATAGGAAGGGGCAATGAGTGATCATACAGGAGGGATGATATCACGGTAGTGGGCTGTATAGAAAGGGGCAATAAGTCATCATACTGGAGGGATGATATCACGGTGGTGGGCTGTATAGAAAGGGGCAATGAGTCATCAAGCACGAGGGATGATATCACGGTAGTGGGCTGTATAGAAAGTGGAAATGAGTCATCATTCAGGAGGGATGATATCACGGTAGTGGGCTGTATAGAAAGGGGCACAGTGTCATCATACAGGAGGGATGATATCATGGTAGTGGGCTGTATAGAAAGGGGAAATGAGTCATCATACAGGAGGGATGATATCACGGTAGTGGGCTGTATAGAAAGGGGCAATGAGTCATCATACAGGAGGGATGATATCACGGTAGTGGGCTGTATAGAAAGGGGCAATAAGACATCATACAGGAGGGATGATATCACGGTAGTGGGCTTTATAGAAAGGGGCAATGAGTCATCATACAGGAGGGATGATATCACGGTAGTGGACTGTATAGAAAGGGGCAATGAGTCATCATGCAGGAGGGATGATATCACGGTAGTGGGCTGAATAGAAAGGGGCAATGAGTCATCATGCAGGAGAGATGATATCACGGTAGTGGGCTGTATAGAAAGGGGCAATGAGTCATCATGCAGGAGGGATGATATCACGGTAGTGGGCTGTATAGAAAGGGGCAATGAGTCATCATACAGGAGGGATGATATCACTGTAGTGGGCTGCATAGAAAGGGGCAATGAGTCATCATACAGGAGGGATGATATCACGGTAGTGAGCTGTATAGAAAGGGGCAATGAGTCAACATGCAGGAGGGATGATATCACGGTCGTGGGCTGTATAGAAAGGGGCAATGAGTCATCATACAGGAGGGATGATATCACGGTAGTGGGCTGTATAGAAAGGGGCAATGAGTCATCATGCAGGAGGGATGATATCAAGGTAGTGGGCTGTATAGAAATGGGCAATGAGTCATCATACAGGAGAGATGATATCACGGTAGTGGGCTGAATAGAAAGGGGCAATGAGTCATCATACAGGAGGGATGATATCACGGTAGTGGGCTGTATAGAAAGGGGCAATGAGTAATCGTACAGGAGGGATGATATCACGGTAGTGGGCTGTATAGAAAGGGGTAATGAGTCATCATACAGGAGGGATGATATCACGGTAGTGGGCTGTATAGAAAGGGGCAATGAGTCATCATACAGGGGGGATGATATCACGGTAGTGGGCTGTATATAAAGGGGCAATCAGACATCATACAGGAGGCATGATATCACGGTAGTGGGCTGTATAGAAAGGAGCAATGAGTCATCATACAGGAGGGATGATATCACGGTAGTGGGCTGTATAGAAAGGGGCAATGAGTCATCATGCAGGAGGGATGATATCACGGTAGTGGGCAGAATAGAAAGGGGCAATGAGTCATCATGCAGGAGAGATGATATCACGGTCGTGGGCTGTATAGAAAGGGGCAAAGAGTCATCATGCAGGAGGGATGATATCACGGTAGTGGGCTGTATAGAAAGGGGCAATGAGTCATCATACAGGAGAGATGATATCACTGTCGTGGGCTGTATAGAAAGGGGCAATGAGTCATCATGCAGGAGGGATGATATCACGGTAGTGGGCTGTATAGAAAGGGCAATGAGTCATCATACAGGAGGAATGATATCACGGTAGTGAGCTGTATAGAAAGAGGCAATGAGTCAACATGCAGGAGGGATGATATCACGGTAGTGGGCTGTATAGAAAGTGGCAATGAGTCATCATACAGGAGGGATGATATCACGGTAGTGGGCTGTATATAAAGGGGCGGTAAGACATCATACAGGAGGGATGATATCACGCTAGTGGGCTGTATAGAATGGGGCAATTAGTCATCATGTAGGAGGGATGATATCAAGGTAGTGGACTGTATAGATAGGGGCAATGAGTCATCATACAGGAGGGATGATATCACGGTAGTGGGCTGTATAGAAAGGGGCAATAAGACATCATACAGGAGGGATGATATCACGGTAGTGGTCTGTATAGAAAGGGGCAATGAGTCATCATACAGGAGGGATGATATCACGGTAGTGGGCTGTATAGAAAGGGGCAATGAGTCATCATGCAGGAGGGATGATATCAAGGTAGTGGGCTGTATAGAAAGGGGCAATGAGTCATCATACTGGAGGAATGATATCACGGTAGTGGGCTGTATAGAAAGGGGCAATGAGTCATCATACAAGAGGGATGATATCGCGGTAGTAGGCTGTAGAGAAAGGGGCAATGAGTCATCATGCAGCAGGGATGATATCAAGGTAGTGGGCTGTATAGAAAGGGGCAATGAGTCATCATACAGGAGGGATGATATCACGGTAGTGAGCTGTATAGAAAGGGGCAATGAGTCATCATACAGGAGGGATGATATCACAGTGGTGGGCTGTATAGAAAGGGGCAATGAGTCATCATGCAGGAGGGATGATATCAAGGTAGTGGGCTGTATAGAAAGGGGCAATGAGTCATCATACAGGAGGGATGATATCACGGTAGTGGGCTGTATAGAAAGGGGCAATGAGTCATCATGCAGGAGGGATGATATCACGGTGGTGGGCTGTATAGAAAGGGACAATGAGTAATCATGCAGGAGGGATGATATCACGGTAGTGGGCTGTATAGAAAGGGGCAATGAGTCATCATGCAGGAGCGATGATATCACGGTAGTGGGCTGTATAGAAAGGGGCAATGAGTCATCATACAGGAGGGATGATATCACGGTAGTGGGCTGAATAGAAAGGGGCAATGAGTCATCATACAGGAGGGATGATATCACGGAAGTGTGCTGTATAGAAAGGGGCAATGAGTCATCATACAGGAGGGATGATATCACGGTAGTGGGCTGTATAGAAAGGGGCAATGAGTCATCATACAGGAGGGATGATATCACGGTAGTGGGCTGTATAGAAAGGGGCAATAAGACATCATACAGGAGGGATGATATCACGGTAGTGGGCTGTATAGAAAGGGGCAATGAGTCATCATACAGGAGGAATGATATCACGGTAGTGGGCTGTATAGAAAGGGGCAATGAGTCATCATGCAGGTGGGATGACATCACGGTAGTGGGCTGAATAGAAAGGGGCAATTAGTCATCATGCAGGAGAGATGATATCACGGTAGTGTGCTGTATAGAAAGGGGCAATGAGTCATCATGCAGGAGGGATGATATCACGGTAGTGGGCTGAATAGAAAGGGGCAATGAGTCATCATGCAGGAGAGATGATATCACGGTAGTGTGCTGTATAGAAAGGGGCAATGAGTCATCATGCAGGAGGGATGATATCACGGTAGTGGGCTGTATAGAAAGGGGCAATGAGTCATCATACAGGAGGGATGATATCACTGTAGTGGGCTGCAAAGAAAGGGGCAATGATTCATCATACAGGAGGGATGATATCACGGTAGTGAGCTGTATAGAAAGGGGCAATGAGTCAACATGCAGGAGGGATGATATCACGGTCGTGGGCTGTATAGAAAGGGGCAATGAGTCATCATACACGAGGGATGATATCACGGTAGTGGGCTGTAGAGAAAGGGGCAATAAGACATCATACAGGAGGGATGATATCACGGTAGTGGGCTGTATAGAAAGGGGCAATGAGTCATCATGCAGGAGGGATGATAGCAAGGTAGTGGGCTGTATAGAAAGTGGCAATGAGTCATCATACAGGAGAGATGATATCACGGTAGTGGGCTGAATAGAAAGGGGCAATGAGTCATCATACAGGAGGGATGATATCACGGTAGTGGGCTGTATAGAAAGGGGCAATGATTCATCATACAGGAGGGATGATATCACGGTAGTGGGCTCTATAGAAAGGGGCAATGAGTCATCATACAGGAGGGATGATATCACGGTAGTGGGCTGTATAGAAAGGGGCAATGAGTCATCATACAGGGGGGATGATATCACGGTAGTGGGCTGTATAGAAAGGGGCAATCAGACATCATACAGGAGGGATGATATCACGGTAGTGGGCTGTATAGAAAGGAGCAATGAGTCATCATACAGGAGGGATGATATCACGGTAGTGGGCTGTATAGAAAGGGGCAATGAGTCATCATGCAGGAGGTATGATATCACGGTAGTGGGCTGAATAGAAAGGGGCAATGAGTCATCATGCAGGAGAGATTATATCACGGTCGTGGGCTGTATGAAAGGGGAACTGAGTCATCATACAGGAGGGATGATATCACGGTAGTGGACTGTATAGAAAGGGGCAATGAGTCATCATGCAGGAGGGATGATATCACGGTAGTGGGCTGAATAGAAAGGGGCAATGAGTCATCATGCAGGAGAGATGATATCACGGTAGTGGGCTGTATAGAAAGGGGCAATGAGTCATCATGCAGGAGGGATGATATTACGGTAGTGGGCTGTATAGAAAGGGGCAATGAGTCATCATACAGGAGGGATGATATCACTGTAGTGGGCTGCATAGAAAGGGGCAATGAGTCATCATACAGGGGGGATGATATCACGGTAGTGAGCTGTATAGAAAGGGGCAATGAGTGAACATGCAGGAGGGATGATATCACGGTCGTGGGCTGTATAGAAAGGGGCAATGAGTCATCATACAGGAGGGATGATATCACTGTAGTGGGCTGCATAGAAAGGGGCAATGAGTCATCATACAGGGGGGATGATATCACGGTAGTGAGCTGTATAGAAAGGGGCAATGAGTGAACATGCAGGAGGGATGATATCACGGTCGTGGGCTGTATAGAAAGGGGCAATGAGTCATCATACAGGAGGGATGATATCACGGTAGTGGGCTGTTGAGTAAGGGGCAATAAGACATCATACAGGAGGGATGATATCACGGTAGTGGGCTGTATAGAAAGGGGCAATGAGTCATCATACAGGAGAGATGATATCACGGTAGTGGGCTGAATAGAAAGGGGCAATGAGTCATCATACAGGAGGGATGATATCACGGTAGTGGGCTGTATAGAAAGCGGCAATGAGTCATCATACAGGAGGGATGATATCACGGTAGTGAGCTGTATAGAAAGAGGCAATGAGTCAACATGCAGGAGGGATGATATCACGGTAGTGGGCTGTATAGAAGGGGCAATGAGTCATCATACAGGAGGAATGATATCACGGTAGTGGGCTGTATATTAAGGGGCAATAAGACATCATACAGGAAGGTTGATATCACGGTAGTGGGCTGTATAGAATGGGGCAATGAGTCATCATGCAGGAGGGATGATATCACGGTAGTGGGCTGTATAGAAAGGGGCAATGAGTCATCATGCAGGTGGGATGACATCACGGTAGTGGGCTGAATAGAAAGGGGCAATGAGTCATCATGCAGGAGGGATGATATCACGGTAGTGGGCTGTATAGAAAGGGGCAATGAGTCATCATACAGGAGGGATGATATCACTGTAGTGGGCTGCAAAGAAAGGGGCAATAAGTCATCATACAGGAGGGATGATATCACGGTAGTGAGCTGTATAGAAAGGGGCAATGAGTCAACATGCAGGAGGGATGATATCACGGTCGTGGGCTGTATAGAAAGTGGCAATGAGTCATCATACACGAGGGATGATATCACGGTAGTGGGCTGTAGAGAAAGGGGCAATAAGACATCATACAGGAGGGATGATATCACGGTAGTGGGCTGTATAGAAAGGGGCAATGAGTCATCATGCAGGAGGGATGATAGCAAGGTAGTGGGCTGTATAGAAAGTGGCAATGAGTCATCATACAGGAGAGATGATATCACGGTAGTGGGCTGAATAGAAAGGGGCAATGAGTCATCATACAGGAGGGATGATATCACGGTAGTGGGCTGTATAGAAAGGGGCAATGATTCATCATACAGGAGGGATGATATCACGGTAGTGGGCTCTATAGAAAGGGGCAATGAGTCATCATACAGGAGGGATGATATCACGGTAGTGGGCTGTATAGGAAGGGGCAATGAGTCATCATACAGGGGGGATGATATCACGGTAGTGGGCTGTATAGAAAGGGGCAATCAGACATCATACAGGAGGGATGATATCACGGTAGTGGGCTGTATAGAAAGGAGCAATGAGTCATCATACAGGAGGGATGATATCACGGTCGTGGGCTGTATAGAAAGGGGCAATGAGTCATCATGCAGGAGGTATGATATCACGGTAGTGGGCTGAATAGAAAGGGGCAATGTGTCATCATGCAGGAGAGATTATATCACGGTCGTGGGCTGTATGAAAGGGGAAATGAGTCATCATACAGGAGGGATGATATCACGGTAGTGGACTGTATAGAAAGGGGCAATGAGTCATCATGCAGGAGGGATGATATCACGGTAGTGGGCTGAATAGAAAGGGGCAATGAGTCTTCATGCAGGAGAGATGATATCACGGTAGTGGGCTGTATAGAAAGGGGCAATGAGTCATCATGCAGGAGGGATGATATTACGGTAGTGGGCTGTATAGAAAGGGGCAATGAGTCATCATACAGGAGGGATGATATCACTGTAGTGGGCTGCATAGAAAGGGACAATGAGTCATCATACAGGGGGGATGATATCACGGTAGTGAGCTGTATAGAAAGGGGCAATGAGTGAACATGCAGGAGGGATGATATCACGGTCGTGGGCTGTATAGAAAGGGGCAATGAGTCATCATACAGGAGGGATGATATCACTGTAGTGGGCTGCATAGAAAGGGGCAATGAGTCATCATACAGGGGGGATGATATCACGGTAGTGAGCTGTATAGAAAGGGGCAATGAGTGAACATGCAGGAGGGATGATATCACGGTCGTGGGCTGTATGGAAAGGGGCAATGAGTCATCATACAGGAGGGATGATATCACGGTAGTGGGCTGTTGAGTAAGGGGCAATAAGACATCATACAGGAGGGATGATATCACGGTAGTGGGCTGTATAGAAAGGGGCAATGAGTCATCATACAGGAGAGATGATATCACGGTAGTGGGCTGAATAGAAAGGGGCAATGAGTCATCATACAGGAGGGATGATATCACGGTAGTGGGCTGTATAGAAAGGGGCAATGAGTCATCATGCAGGAGAGATGATATCACGGTAGTGTACTGTATAGAAAGGGGCAATGAGTCATCATGCAGGAGGGATGATATCACGGTAGTGGGCTGTATAGAAAGGGGCAATGAGTCATCATACAGGAGGGATGATATCACTGTAGTGGGCTGCATAGAAAGGGGCAATGAGTCATCATACAGGAGGAATGATATCACGGTAGTGAGCTGTATAGAAAGGGGCAATGAGTCAACATGCAGGAGGGATGATATCACGGTCGTGGGCTGTATAGAAAGGGGCAATGAGTCATCATACAGGAGGGATGATATCACGGTAGTGGGCTGTAGAGAAAGGGGCAATAAGACATCATACAGGAGGGATGATATCACGGTAGTGGGCTGTATAGAAAGGGGCAATGAGTCATCATGCAGGAGGGATGATATCAAGGTAGTGGGCTGTATAGAAAGTGGCAATGAGTCATCATACAGGAGAGATGATATCACGGTAGTGGGCTGAATAGAAAGGGGCAATGAGTCATCATACAGGAGGGATGATATCACGGTAGTGGGCTGTATAGAAAGGGGCAATGATTCATCATACAGGAGGGATGATATCACGGTAGTGGGCTCTATAGAAAGGGGCAATGAGTCATCATACAGGAGGGATGATATCACGGTAGTGGGCTGTATAGAAAGGGGCAATGAGTCATCATTCAGGGGGGATGATATCACGGTTGTGGGCTGTATAGAAAGGGGCAATCAGACATCATACAGGAGGGATGATATCACGGTAGTGGGCTGTATAGAAAGGAGCAATGAGTCATCATACAGGAGGGATGATATCACGGTAGTGGGCTGTATAGAAAGGGGCAATGAGTCATCATGCAGGAGGGATGATATCACGGTAGTGGGCTGAATAGAAAGGGACAATGAGTCATCATGCAGGAGAGATGATATCACGGTCGTGGGCTGTATGAAAGGGGCAATGAGTCATCATACAGGAGGGATGATATCACGGTAGTGGACTGTATAGAAAGGGGCAATGAGTCATCATGCAGGAGGGATGATATCACGGTAGTGGGCTGAATAGAAAGGGGCAATGAGTCATCATGCAGGAGAGATGATATCACGGTAGTGGGCTGTATAGAAAGGGGCAATGAGTCATCATGCAGGAGGAATGATATTACGGTAGTGGGCTGTATAGAAAGGGGCAATGAGTCATCATACAGGAGGGATGATATCACTGTAGTGGGCTGCATAGAAAGGGGCAATGACTCATCATACAGGAGGGATGATATCACGGTAGTGAGCTGTATAGAAAGGGGCAATGAGTCAACATGCAGGAGGGATGATATCACGGTCGTGGGCTGTATAGAAAGGGGCAATGAGTCATCATACAGGAGGGATGATATCACGATAGTGGGCTGTTGAGAAAGGGGCAATAAGACATCATACAGGAGGGATGATATCACGGTAGTGGGCTGTATAGAAAGGGGCAATGAGTCATCATGCAGGAGGGATGATATCAAGGTAGTGGGCTGTAAAGAAAGGGGCAATGAGTCATCATACAGGAGAGATGATATCACGGTAGTGGGCTGAATAGAAAGGGGCAATGAGTCATCATACAGGAGGGATGATATCACGGTAGTGGGCTGTATAGAAAGGGGCAATGAGTCATCATACAGGAGGGATGATATCACGGTAGTGGGCTGTATAGAAAGGGGTAATGAGTCATCATACAGGAGGGATGATATCACGGTAGTGGGCTGTATAGAAAGGGGCAATGAGTCATCATACAGGGGGGATGATATCACGGTAGTGGGCTGTATAGAAAGGGGCAATCAGACATCATACAGGAGGGATGATATCACGGTAGATGGCTGTATAGAAAGGAGCAATGAGTCATCATACAGGAGGGATGATATCACGGTAGTGGGCTGTATAGAAAGGGGCAATGAGTCATCATGCAGGAGGGATGATATCACGGTAGTGGGCTGAATAGAAAGGGGCAATGAGTCATCATGCAGGAGAGATGATATCACGGTAGTGGGCTGTATAGAAAGGGGCAATGAGTCATCATGCAGGAGGGATGATATTACGGTAGTGGGCTGTATAGAAAGGGGCAATGAGTCATCATACAGGAGGGATGATATCACGGTATTGGGCTGTATAGAAAGAGGCAATGAGTCATCATGCAGGAGGGATGATATCACGGTAGTGGGCTGAATAGAAAGGGGCAATGAGTCATAATGCAGGAGAGATGATATCACGGTCGTGGGCTGTATAGAAAGGGGCAATGAGTCATCATGCAGGAGGAATGATATCACGGTAGTGGGCTGAATAGAAAGGGGCAATGAGTCATCATGCAGGAGAGATGATATCACGGTAGTGGGCTGTATAGAAAGGGGCAATGAGTGAACATGCAGGAGGGATGATATCACGGTCGTGGGCTGTATAGAAAGGGGCAATGAGTCATCATACAGGAGGGATGATATCACGGTAGTGGGCTGTTGAGTAAGGGGCAATAAGACATCATACAGGAGGGATGATATCACGGTAGTGGGCTGTATAGAAAGGGGCAATGAGTCATCATACAGGAGAGATGATATCACGGTAGTGGGCTGAATAGAAAGGGGCAATGAGTCATCATACAGGAGGGATGATATCACGGTAGTGGGCTGTATAGAAAGGGGCAATGAGTCATCAAGCAGGAGAGATGATATCACGGTAGTGTGCTGTATAGAAAGGGGCAATGAGTCATCATGCAGGAGGGATGATATCACGGTAGTGGGCTGTATAGAAAGGGGCAATGAGTCATCATACAGGAGGGATGATATCACTGTAGTGGGCTGCATAGAAAGGGGCAATGAGTCATCATACAGGAGGAATGATATCACGGTAGTGAGCTGTATAGAAAGGGGCAATGAGTCAACATGCAGGAGGGATGATATCACGGTCGTGGGCTGTATAGAAAGGGGCAATGAGTCATCATACAGGAGGGATGATATCACGGTAGTGGGCTGTAGAGAAAGGGGCAATAAGACATCATACAGGAGGGATGATATCACGGTAGTGGGCTGTATAGAAAGGGGCAATGAGTCATCATGCAGGAGGGATGATATCAAGGTAGTGGGCTGTATAGAAAGTGGCAATGAGTCATCATACAGGAGAGATGATATCACGGTAGTGGGCTGAATAGAAAGGGGCAATGAGTCATCATACAGGAGGGATGATATCACGGTAGTGGGCTGTATAGAAAGGGGCAATGATTCATCATACAGGAGGGATGATATCACGGTAGTGGGCTGTATAGAAAGGGGCAATGAGTCATCATACAGGAGGGATGATATCACGGTAGTGGGCTGTATAGAAAGGGGCAATGAGTCATCATACAGGGGGGATGATATCACGGTTGTGGGCTGTATAGAAAGGGGCAATCAGACATCATACAGGAGGGATGATATCACGGTAGTGGGCTGTATAGAAAGGAGCAATGAGTCATCATACAGGAGGGATGATATCACGGTAGTGGGCTGTATAGAAAGTGGCAATGAGTCATCATGCAGGAGGGATGATATCACGGTAGTGGGCTGAATAGAAAGGGACAATGAGTCATCATGCAGGAGAGATGATATCACGGTCGTGGGCTGTATGAAAGGGGCAATGAGTCATCATACAGGAGGGATGATATCACGGTAGTGGACTGTATAGAAAGGGGCAATGAGTCATCATGCAGGAGGGATGATATCACGGTAGTGGGCTGAATAGAAAGGGGCAATGAGTCATCATGCAGGAGAGATGATATCACGGTAGTGGGCTGTATAGAAAGGGGCAATGAGTCATCATGCAGGAGGAATGATATTACGGTAGTGGGCTGTATAGAAAGGGGCAATGAGTCATCATACAGGAGGGATGATATCACTGTAGTGGGCTGCATTGAAAGGGGCAATGACTCATCATACAGGAGTGATGATATCACGGTAGTGAGCTGTATAGAAAGGGGCTATGAGTCAACATGCAGGAGGGATGATATCACGGTCGTGGGCTGTATAGAAAGGGGCAATGAGTCATCATACAGGAGGGATGATATCACGATAGTGGGCTGTTGAGAAAGGGGCAATAAGACATCATACAGGAGGGATGATATCACGGTAGTGGGCTGTATAGAAAGGGGCAATGAGTCATCATGCAGGAGGGATGATATCAAGGTAGTGGGCTGTAAAGAAAGGGGCAATGAGTCATCATACAGGAGAGATGATATCACGGTAGTGGGCTGAATAGAAAGGGGCAATGAGTCATCATACAGGAGGGATGATATCACGGTAGTGGGCTGTATAGAAAGGGGCAATGAGTCATCATACAGGAGGGATGATATCACGGTAGTGGGCTGTATAGAAAGGGGTAATGAGTCATCATACAGGAGGGATGATATCACGGTAGTGGGCTGTATAGAAAGGGGCAATGAGTCATCATACAGGGGGGATGATATCACGGTAGTGGGCTGTATAGAAAGGGGCAATCAGACATCATACAGGAGGGATGATATCACGGTAGATGGCTGTATAGAAAGGAGCAATGAGTCATCATACAGGAGGGATGATATCACGGTAGTGGGCTGCATAGAAAGGGGCAATGAGTCATCATGCAGGAGGGATGATATCACGGTAGTGGGCTGAATAGAAAGGGGCAATGAGTCATCATGCAGGAGAGATGATATCACGGTAGTGGGCTGTATATAAAGGGGCAATGAGTCATCATGCAGGAGGGATGATATTACGGTAGTGGGCTGTATAGAAAGGGGCAATGAGTCATCATACAGGAGGGATGATATCACGGTATTGGGCTGTATAGAAAGAGGCAATGAGTCATCATGCAGGAGGGATGATATCACGGTAGTGGGCTGAATAGAAAGGGGCAATGAGTCATAATGCAGGAGAGATGATATCACGGTCGTGGGCTATAGAAAGGGGCAATGAGTCATCATGCAGGAGGAATGATATCACGGTAGTGGGCTGAATAGAAAGGGGCAATGAGTCATCATGCAGGAGAGATGATATCACGGTAGTGGGCTGTATAGAAAGGGGCAATGAGTCATCATACAGGAGGGATGATATCACGGTAGTGGGCTGAATAGAAAGGGGCAATGAGTCATCATGCAGGAGAGATGATATCACGGTAGTGGGCTGTATAGAAAGGGTCAATGAGTCATCATGCAGGAGGAATGATATTACGGTAGTGGGCTGTATAGAAAGGGGCAATGAGTCATCATACAGGAGGGATGATATCACTGTAGTGGGCTGCATAGAAAGGGGCAATGACTCATCATACAGGAGGGATGATATCACGGTAGTGAGCTGTATAGAAAGGGGCAATGAGTCAACATGCAGGAGGGATGATATCACGGTCGTGGGCTGTATAGAAAGGGGCAATGAGTCATCGTACAGGAGGGATGATATCACGGCAGTGGGCTGTTGAGAAAGGGGCAATAAGACATCATACAGGAGGGATGATATCACGGTAGTGGGCTGTATAGAAAGGGGCAATGAGTCATCATGCAGGAGGGATGATATCAAGGTAGTGGGCTGTAAAGAAAGGGGCAATGAGTCATCATACAGGAGAGATGATATCACGGTAGTGGGCTGAATAGAAAGGGGCAATGAGTCATCATACAGGAGGGATGATATCACGGTAGTGGGCTGTATAGAAAGGGGCAATGAGTCATCATGCAGGAGGAATGATATCACGGTAGTGGGCTGAATAGAAAGGGGCAATGAGTCATCATACAGGAGGGATGATATCACGGTATTGGGCTGTATAGAAAGAGGCAATGAGTCATCATGCAGGAGGGATGATATCACGGTAGTGGGCTGAATAGAAAGGGGCAATGAGTCATCATGCAGGAGAGATGATATCACGGTCGTGGGCTGTATAGAAAGGGGCAATGAGTCATCATGCACGAGGAATGATATCACGGTAGTGAGCTGTATAGAAAGAGGCAGTGAGTCAACATGCAGGAGGTATGATATCACGGTAGTGGGCTGTATAGGAAGGGGCAATGAGTCATCATACAGGAGGGATGATATCACGGTAGTGGGCTGTATATAAAGGGGCAATAAGACATCATACAGGAGGGATGATATCACGGTAGTGGGCTGTATAGAATGGGGCAATGAGTCATCATGTAGGAGGGATGATATCAAGGTAGTGGACTGTATAGATAGGGGCAATAAGACATCATACAGGAGGGATGATATCACGGTAGTGGTCTGTATAGAAAGGGGCAATGAGTCATCATACAGGAGGGATGATATCACGGTAGTGGGCGGTATAGAAAGGGGCAATGAGTCATCATGCAGGAGGGATGATATCAAGGTAGTGGGCTGTATAGAAAGGGGCAATGAGTCATCATACTGGAGGGATGATATCACGGTAGTGGGCTGTATAGAAAGGGGCAATGAGTCATCATACAGGAGGGATGATATCACGGTAGTGGGCTGTATAGAAAGGGGCAATGAGTCATCATGCAGGAGTGATGATATCAAGGTAGTGGGCTGTATACAAAGGGGCAATGAGTCATCATACAGGAGGGATGATATCACGGTAGTGAGCTGTATAGAAAGGGGCAATGAGTCATCATACAGGAGGGATGATATCACAGTGGTGGGCTGTATAGAAAGGGGCAATGAGTCATCATGCAGGAGGGATGATATCAAGGTAGTGGGCTGTATAGAAAGGGGTAATGAGTCATCATACAGGAGGGATGATATCACGGTAGTGGGCTGTATAGAAAGGGGCAATGAGTCATCATGCAAGAGGGATGATATCACGGTAGTGGGCTGTATAGAAAGGGGCAATGAGTCATCATGCAGGAGGGATGATATCACGGTAGTGGGCTGTATAGAAAGGGGCAATGAGTCATCATGCACGAGCGATGATATCACGGTAGTGGGCTGTATAGAAAGGGGCAATGAGTCATCATACAGGAGGGATGATATCACGGTAGTGGGCTGAATAGAAAGGGGCAATGAGTCATCATACAGGAGGGATGATATCACGGAAGTGGGCTGTATAGAAAGGGGCAATGAGTCATTATACAGGAGGGATGATATCACGGTAGTGGGCTGTATAGAAAGGGGCAATGAGTCATCATACAGGAGGGATGATATCACGGTAGTGGGCTGTATAGAAAGGGGCAATAAGACATCATACAGGAGGGATGATATCACGGTAGTGGGCTGTATAGAAAGGGGCAATGAGTCATCATACAGGAGGGATGATATCACGGTAGTGGGCTGTATAGAAAGGGGCAATGAGTCATCATGCAGGAGGGATGATATCACGGTAGTGGGCTGAATAGAAAGGGGCAATGAGTCATCATGCAGGAGAGATGATATCACGGTAGTGTGCTGTATAGAAAGGGGCAATGTGTCATCATACAGGAGGGATGATATCACTGAAGTGGGCTGCATAGAAAGGGGCAATGAGTCATCATACAGGAGGGATGATATCACGGTAGTGAGCTGTATAGAAAGGGGCAATGAGTCAACATGCAGGAGGGATGATATCACGGTCCTGGGCTGTATAGAAAGGAGCAATGAGTCATCATACAGGAGGGATGATATCACGGTAGTAGGCTGTAGAGAAAGGGGCAATAAGACATCATACAGGAGGGATGATATCACGGTAGTGGGCTGTATAGAAAGGGGCAATGAGTCATCATGCAGGAGGGATGATATCAAGGTAGTGGGCTGTATAGAAAGTGGCAATGAGTCATCATACAAGAGAGATGATATCACGGTAGTGGGCTGAATAGAAAGGGGCAATGAGTCATCATACAGGAGGGATGATATCACGGTAGCGGGCTGTATAGAAAGGGGCAATGAGTCATCATACAGGGGGGATGATATCACGGTAGTGGGCTGTATAGAAAGGGGCAATCAGACATCATACAGGAGGGATGATATCACGGCAGTGGGCTGTATAGAAAGGAGCAATGAGTCATGATACAGGAGGGATGATATCACGGTAGTGGGCTGTATAGAAAGGGGCAATGAGTCATCATGCAGGAGGGATGATATCACGGTAGTGGGCTGAATAGAAAGGGGCAATGAGTCATCATGCAGGAGGGATGATATCAAGGTAGTGGGCTGTATAGAAAGTGGCAATGAGTCATCATACAAGAGAGATGATATCACGGTAGTGGGCTGAATAGAAAGGGGCAATGAGTCATCATACAGGAGGGATGATATCACGGTAGTGGGCTGTATAGAAAGGGGCAATGAGTCATCATACAGGGGGGATGATATCACGGTAGTGGGCTGTATAGAAAGGGGCAATCAGACATCATACAGGAGGGATGATATCACGGCAGTGGGCTGTATAGAAAGGAGCAATGAGTCATGATACAGGAGGGATGATATCACGGTAGTGGGCTGTATAGAAAGGGGCAATGAGTCATCATGCAGGAGGGATGATATCACGGTAGTGGGCTGAATAGAAAGGGGCAATGAGTCATCATGCAGGAGAGATGATATCACGGTCGTGGGCTGTATAGAAAGGGTCAATGAGTCATCATGCAGGAGGGATGATATCACGGTAGTGGGCTGTATAGAAAGGGGCAATGAGTCATCACACAGGAGGGATGATATCACGGTAGTGGGCTGTATAGAAAGCGGCAATGAGTCATCATACAGGAGGGATGATATCACGGTAGTGAGCTGTATAGAAAGAGGCAATGTGTCAACATGCAGGAGGGATGATATCACGGTAGTGGGCTGTATAGAAGGGGCAATGAGTCATCATACAGGAGGAATGATATCACGGTAGTGGGCTGTATATAAAGGGGCAATAAGACATCATACAGGAAGGATGATATCACGGTAGTGGGCTGTATAGAATGGGGCAATGAGTCATCATGCAGAAGGGATGATATCAAGGTAGTGGGCTGTATAGATAGGGGCAATGAGTCATCATACAGGAGGGATGATATCATGGTAGTGGGCTGTATAGAAAGGGGCAATGAGTCATCATGCAGGAGGGATGATATCACGGTAGTGGGCTGTATAGAAAGGGGCAATGAGTGATCATACAGGAGGGATGATATCACGGTAGTGGGCTGTATAGAAAGGGGCAATAAGTCATCAAGCACGAGGGATGATATCACGGTAGTGGGCTGTATAGAAAGTGGAAATGAGTCATCATTCAGGAGGGATGATATCACGGTGGTGGGCTGTATAGAAAGGGGCAATGAGTCATCAAGCACGAGGGATGATATCACGGTAGTGGGCTGTATAGAAAGTGGAAATGAGTGATCATTCAGGAGGGATGATATCACGGTAGTGGGCTGTATAGAAAGGGGCACAGTGTCATCATACAGGAGGGATGATATCATGGTAGTGGGCTGTATAGAAAGGGGAAATGAGTCATCATACAGGAGGGATGATATCATGGTAGTGGGCTGTATAGAAAGTGGCAACGAGCCATCATGCAGGAGGGATGATATCACAGTAGTGGGCTGTATAGAAAGGGGCAATAAGTCATCATGCAGGAGGGATGATATCAAGGTAGTGGGCTGTATAGAAAGGGGCAATGAGTCATCATACAGGAAGGATGATATCACGGTAGTGGGCTGTATAGAAAGGTGCAATGAGTCATCATACAGGAGGGATGAAATCACAGTAGTGGGCTGTATAGAAAGGGGCAATAAGTCATCATAAAGGAGGGATGATATCACGGTAGTGGGCTGTATAGAAAGGGGCAATGAGTCATCATACAGGAGGGAAGATATCACGGTAGTGGGCTGTATAGAAAGGGGCAATGAGTCATCATGCAGGAGGGATGATATCACGGTAGTGGGCTGTATAGAAAGAGGCAATGAGTCATCATTCAGGAGGGATGATATCACCGTAGTGGGCTTTATAGAAAGGGGCAATGAGTCATCATACAGGAGGGATGATATCACGGTAGTTAGCTGTATAGAAAGGGGCAGTGAGTCAACATGCAGGAAGGGTGATATCACGGTAGTTGGCTGTATAGAAAGGGGCAATGAGTCATCATACAGGAGGGATGATATCACGGTAGTGGGCTGTATAGAAAGGGGCAATAAGACATCATACAGGATGGATGATATCACGGTAGTGAGCTGTATAGAAAGGGGCAATGAGTCAACATGCAGGAGGGATGATATCACGGTAGTGGGCTGTATAGAAAGGGGCAATAACACATCATACAGGAGGGATGATATCACGGTAGTGGGCTGTATAGAATGGGGCAATGAGTCATCATGCAGGTGGGATGATATCACGGTAGTGGGCTGTATAGAAAGGGGCAATGAGTCATCATGCAGGAGGGAGGATATCACAGTGGTGGGCTGTATAGATAGGGGCAATGAGTCATCATGCAGGAGGGATGATATCACGGTGGTGGGCTGTATAGAAAGGGGCATTGAGTCATCATGGAGGAGGGATGATATCACAGTGGTGGGCTGTATAGATAGGGGCAATGAGTCATCATGCAGGAGGGATGATATCAAGGTAGTGGGCTGTATAGAAAGGGGCAATGAGTCATCATGCAGGAGGGATGATATCACGGTAGTGGGCTGTATAGAAAGAGGCAATGAGTCATCATGCAGGAGGGATGATATCACGGTAGTGGGCTGTATAGAAAGGGGAAATGACTCATCATGCAGGAGAGATGATATCACGGTAGTGGGCTGTATAGAAAGGGTCAATGAGTCATCAAGCAGGAGGGATGATATCACGGTAGTGGGCTGTATAGAAAGGGGCAATGAGTCATCATGCAGGAGGAATGATATCACGGTCGTGGGCTGTATATAAAGGGGCAATGAGTCATCATGCAGGAGGGATGATACCACGGTAGTGGGCTGTATAGAATGGGGCAATGAGTCATCATGCAGGAGGGATGATATCACGGTAGTGGGCTGTATAGAAAGGGGCAATGACTCATCATACAGGAGGGATGATATCACGGTATTGGGCTGTATAGAAAGGGGCAACGAGTCATCATGCAGGTGGGATGATATCACGGTAGTGGGCTGTATAGGAAGGGGCAAGGAGTCATCATGCAGGAGGGATGATATCACGGTAGTGGGCTGTATAGAAAGGGGAAATGAGTCATAATACAGGATGGATGATATCACGGTAGTGGGCTGTATAGAAAGGGGCAATGGGTCATCATGCAGAATGGTTGATATCACGGTAGTGGGCTGTATAGAAAGGGGCAATGAGTCATCATGCAGGAGGGATGATATCATGGTAGTGGGCTGTATATAAAGGCACAATGAGTCATCATGCAGGAGGGATGATATCACGGTAGTGGGCTGTATAGAAAGGGGCAATGAGTGATCATGCAGGAGGGATGATATCATAGTAGTGGGCTGTATAGAAAGGGGCAATGAGTCATCATGCAGGAGGGATGATATCACGGTAGTGGGCTGTATAGAAAGGGCAATGAGTCATCATGCAAGAGGGATCATATCACGGTAGTGGGCTGTATAGAAAGGGGCAATGAGTCATCATGCAGGATGGTTGATATCGCGGTAGTGGGCTGTATAGAAAGGGGCAATGAGTCATCATGCACGAGGGATGATTTCACGGTAGTGGGCTGTATAGAAAGGGGCAAAGAGTCATCATGCAGGAGGGATGATATCACTGTAGTGGACTGAATAGAAAGGGGCAATGAGTCATCATACAGGAGGGATGATATCACGGTAGTGGGCTGTATAGAAAGGGGCAATGAGTCATCATGCAGGAGGGATGATATCACGGTAGTGGGCTGTATAGAAAGGGGCAATGAGTCATCATGCAGGAGGGATGATATCACGGTAGTGGGCTGTATATAAAGGGGCAATGAGTCATCATGCAGGATGGATGATATCACGGTAGTGGGCTGTATAGAAAGGGGCAATGAGTCATCATGCAGGAGGGATGATATCACGGTCGTGTGCTGTATAGAAAGGGGCAATGAGTCATCATGCAGGAGGGATGATATCACGGTAGTGGGCTGTATAGAAAGGGGCAATGAGTCATCATGCAGTAGGGATGATATCACGGTAGTGGGCTGTATAGAAAGGGGCAATGAGTCATCATGCAGGAGGGATGATATGACGGTAGTGTGCTGTATAGAAAGGGGCAATGAGTCATTATGCAGGTGGGATGATATCACGGTAGTGGGCTGTATAGAAAGGGGCAATGTGTCATCATGCAGGAGGGAGGATATCACGGTAGTGGGCTGTATAGAAAGGGGCAATGAGTCATCATGCAGGAGGGATGATATCACAGTGGTGGGCTGTCTTGATAGGGGCAATGAGTCATCATGCAGGAGGGATGATATCACGGTGGTGGGCTGTATAGAAAGGGGCACTGAGTCATCATGGAGGAGGGATGATATCACAGTGGTGGGCTGTATAGATAGGGGCAATGAGTCATCATACAGGAGGGATGATATGAAGGTAGTGGGCTGTATAGAAAGGGGCAATGAGTCATCATGCAGGAGGGATGATATCACGGTAGTGGGCTGTATAGAAAGAGGCAATGAGTCATCATGCAGGAGGGATGATATCACGGTAGTGGACTGTATAGAAAGCGGCAATGAGTCATCATGGAGTAGGGATGATATCACGGTAGTGGGCTGTATAGAAAGGGGCAATGAGTCATCATGCAGGAGGGATGATATCACGGTAGTGGGCTGTATAGAAAGGGGCAATGAGTCATCATACAGGAGGGATGATATCACGGTAGTGAGCTGTATAGATAGGGGCAATGAGTCATCATACAGGAGGATTGATATCACGGTAGTGGGCTGTATAGAAAGGGGCAATGAGTCATCATGCAGGAGGGATGATATCACGGTAGTGGGCTGTACAGAAAGGGGCAATGAGTCATCATGCACGAGGGATGATATCACGGTAGTGGGCTGTATAGAAAGGGGCAATGAGTCATCATGCAGGAGGGATGATATCACGGTAGTGGGCTTTATAGAAAGGGGCAATGAGTCATCATGCAGGAGGGATGATATCACGGTAGTGGGCTGTATAGAAAGGGGCAATGAGTCATCATGCAGGAGGGATGATATCACGGTAGTGGGCTGTATAGAAAGGGGCAATGAGTCATCATACAGGAGGGAAGATTGAAAACTTGGCTGACATACTAACAGCAACTTCTCACTGAATGTCACCAAGACCATAGAGCTGATTGTAGACTTTCGGAAAGGAAGACAAGAGGTCATTGGGGGATTAGAGGTGGAGAGTGTGAGAAAATTTAAACTCCTGGAAATCACCATCTCTGAGAAGTTTTCTTGGACCCAACACATGAAAGTCATCGTGAAGAAAGCACGTCAACATCTCTCCTTCCTCAGGGGTTTGCAGAGGTTTGGTATGTCATCAGAAACCTTGGCAAACTTCTACAGATGTGGAGTAGAATGTACGGTGACCAACTTCAACATAGTTTGATATGGGGACACCAATATCTCTGAATGGAAAGACCTGCTAAAGGTAATGGACTCAGCCCAGTATATCACAAGCAAATCCCTCCTCATCAATGAGAGCATGGAACACTGCCGCTGGCAGCTCTCATGGCTGCCATCAGGAAAAAGGTGCCGCAAGACTCGCACCACCAGCTTTCCGGAACAGCTGCTACCCCTCCACCATCAGACTGCTCAATGACAACCTCAGTCAGGAACTCATTTAAGGGCTCTTATTTGCATACTATTTATTTCTGAATTTTTTTTGTATTTCCACAGACAGTTTGTATTTCTTTTCTTTATTTTTATGTGTACCTCTTTGTATACATACATATATATATATATATATATATATATATATATATATTTCTTTTTGAGCACAATTTAGTTACTGCTAAGTAAAAAAATTGGGTGCCTGGCCTGCAGGAAAAAAGAATCCCACAGTTGTTCTTATTTTGTACTCTGACTTTACATTTGAACTTTGAGAGGAGAAGAATGAACTTCGTAGCAGCTGTCCAGAGAACGTCACTCTTCTCTGGAAGGGATTATAAATAAACTGGGTAATGTGGATGCATGGTGACCGTCTTAGCACACAGACAGTCATTATCTGACACAGTGATGCAGGGACAAGAGAACACCATTCCTATTCTGGAATTGATAGACATCTTAACGCTGGTCATCTGGACATTGCCACAGGGCAGTAATTAGTGGATCAGGTTATTTTCTTTCATAGACTTAGAAAGATTAGTTTTCCAACCATGCAATCAGGAGCTTGTTTGCTGATAAAAGGGACCAGACTGCAGTGTTGCAGTTGCTTCCAGCTGCTCCAATCAGGAATCGACTGGCATGGGAGGAAGTGAGCATCTCTCTCCAGAAACTAGACTTAGATAACCGGTTTATAAAATCGGTCTCAAACTCTGCAGTCTGCCCAGCCCCTGAAGTGTTCCATCATCTCTGAAGATGACCATGTCTCTTTTCCCACACTGGTTCTGGGGCACTTACTCATTGCTCTGAGATCAGATGATCAGGAAGCTGAAAGAGAAATGGATTTACACCGTGTTCAAAATTGCGAGAAGGGATCCTCTAGTCCAACAGCACCTAAAATGGAGCAGGACATTCAAGTACGGAGAATCCCAAGGCCTTGCAAAAAAAGCCTGAAAAGATATCCACCTAACTTCAGCCATTATGTGGCAGAATTTGCAGTTCCCACTGTGGTCTCATCAACCACCTTGGGACACATAAAATCAGATGAAATCACAAAAGTTTGCTTTGGTAGAAGCTAATTACACCCTGTAAAGATGACTGCAAATAATGGATGGATATGTCTAATGACTTGTTAAGCTCCACTCCAGAGAGTGGTGCAATTTTCCCTGAAATCACATCTTATGGCCCTCAACTTGATCATCTCTTTTCTGATGGCAGCGGCGAGAACAGAACGTTTGCTGGGTGATGTAGATCCTTGATGATTGCTGCTGCTCTCCGACAGCAGCATTTTCCCCATTTCCAGCATCAGTGAACCTCTGATATTTTCCCCGAGGGATAGCTCTTGAGAGACTTGACAAGTTAAGCTGCAGGGCAAAAATATCACCCTTCAAAATGTACAGACCCATTTACTTACCTAAAAACCATGTGTTCACCCCCTGCAACCTAAAGGTCAGTTCAAACAGGCTTTTATTTTTCATTCACCCATTTTAAATTGCCCTTATACTGTTGACTCAAACAGTCTACAGTATCTTCAAGCGTTGTTCACCTGGTGCAACTGCTCTACTTTTCTCATTTTGAATTATTTTCTTCCAAAAGCTAATCCTTTTGTTTTGCTTCATTTCTCACAACTTTATTTTTTTTAATTTAAGTTTGTTTAGACATACAGCATGGTAACAGGCCCTTTCAGCCCACGAGCCAGTACCACCCAATTACACCCAACTGACCTTCAACCCCCCAGTATGTTTTGAAGGATGGGAGGAAACCAGAACACCTGGAGGAAACCTACGCAGATATGGGGAGAACATACAAACTCCTTACAGAAAGCTCAAGATTTTAACCCCAGACCCAGTCACTGGTGCTGTAATAGTGTTGTGCTAACTGCTACGCTAACCGGGCCGCCCCTCTAGGATAACCGGGCCACCCCTATTTGGAAGGGTTGCAAGGCTACTTTACATTACATCTGTACCCCTTGATTCCCTGCTACAATTGCCCTTTGGAAATTGATCTCTATCAAAGGACAGGTCCTTCCAGTCATCCAACCCAGAGCTTTAACTTTTTATACTATTTAATCTCTCCTCCATCTCCTATATTCCAAATAAAACAATGCTAGTGTGGTGACCAGAACTGTCACTGTGACCTAAATACAGTTTGCACAATTCTAATATTCGTTGCTTTGACCAGTTAACAGTAAGGTTGCACATGGGAAATTCATCTATCTGTCATGTGACCTTCAGGGACCACATCCTGTCACTTTGGGGAGATGGAGAGAGGGAGATACTGGTTCCGCAGGTCCAGTAGCACACCCAGCAGAACGTTCAAGTGTCAAGCTGACAGTAAAAACCTAAAACTCAAGGCAGTGCTGGATTCAAATCGGGTTCCTGGTGCTGCAATAAAACATGCCACCCCAGCCCTGGAAGTTTTCCAAGACAAAAAAAAAGCCCAATTTCACTCTGAACAACCTCTGCACTTGGAAAGGCACATCACTCTATGGATACTCTGCTTTCCAAATGCCTGAGCAAACCTCATGTACATCATCATAGACGCCAGATTTAATGTCATAAACAGTATCATTCATGGTGAAAATATATTTTTATTTTGCAATATCATTGACCTTTCTGTCACAACGCATAAAAAGAAATAGAACTATGCCACATAATTTCTACCCATGTCTATTTTATTAAAAATAATAGATTATTTAAGATGAGCAAAGGGAATTAAACAGAGATTTGAAGGGCAAGACCCACTCTCTTGAGCCCCAACAGGGTTACATGGATCACACTGCAAGAAGAAGCCAGGTACAATTGCAGCATTTGAAATCTTTTGGCCAGGTACATGGATCAAAATGTAGTTAAGGGATGAGATCCTATTACAAGTAAATGAAATTGACACACTTCTTCATCAGTTAGCATGAATGAGTTGGGGCAACTCTATGCTATATAATTTTAGGACTCAAAGAGAACAACTGACGATCAAGTATCAACCATTCTATTTACTGTCGGTGTTCACGGCCATCATCCTGGTTCCTGTATACACTCTGCCCCAGACTAGCTCTAGAGGAGCAGAGCACTGTGACCAGCAGCTATGAGATGGCTCATCCTGATGCCTTCCCCATCATTGGTCAGGCACACAATCCTTTAACTGAATATCTAAAATCTGGAGAGCTCCAAAGTCCGGTAAAGGGGTCTGCGAGAGACCGGCAGCGTGAGTCGGGTGGGCGAGAGGGAGAGACTGGCAGCGCGAGTCGGGCAGTCGGGGTGGGGGGGGGGGAGAGACGGCTGCGTGACTGGAAGGGGGTTGGGGGGGATATGGCAGCACAATTCGGGTGGGCTTTCTGAAATCCAGAAAAATCTGAAATTCGGAACACACTGTCCCCCAAGGGTTCCAGATAAAGGATTGTGTACCTGTAGGGGACTTCAACCAGCCAAGCTGAAAAAAAGACTCTAACAAACTACCATCAACACGTCACATGTGAGACCAGAGGAGCCAACATACTCAACCACTGCTACTCCACCATGAAGAACGCATAGAGCCACACCATGGCCGCACTTCAACAAGTCTGATCCACCTGACTGTACTGCTACTCTTGGTGTACAAGTACAGACTGAGGACTACTGCACTAGGGGTGAAGATGGTGAAAGTACAGTCAAGGGAGATGGAGGAGCACCCTATAGGTCTATTTTGAATCAGTGGTCTGGATTATATTGAAAGACATGTCCTTAAACTTTAAAGAATATCCCATGACTGTCAGTGAATTCATCAAAGACCTGTGTGGATGAGTGTTGCGCAGACTTTGAGTACTCCAACCAGAAACTATGGATGAATCAAAAGATTTGCAACCTGCTGAGGGCGAGATTGAGGGTGTTTAAGACCAGTGGTCCAGATCTGACCTATGGAAGGCCATCTCAGCAGCAGAGGCGATTCTGAGGGAAACTAGGGACAGAGTCTGATACTCGCCAGCTATGGCAAGGATTGCAGGCCATTCCATCTGATGAGGCAAGGCTGAAAACCCGAATGGGTATGATCCTTCACTACCCACTGAACATCTTTTATGCTCACTTTGAAAAGGTGAGCATACACCTGATGGTGTACTTGGTAGGGGACTGAAAATCTGTGCCAACTAACTAGTCAGAGTGTTCACGGACATCTTCAATTTCTCACTGCTGCAGTCGGGGATATCCACCTGCTTAAAAAGGGCACCAAATCCTAGTGGTGTCCAAGAAGAGTAGGGAGAGCTGCTTCAATGTCTATTGTCTCACATCTACTATGATGAAATGCTTTGAGACATTGGCCATGTCCAGAGCTAACTCATACCCAAGTAAAGATCTGGTAGGTAATTTGTCTTCCATCACAATCGCTGCACAACAGGTGCAATATCATTAGCTCCCCACTCAGCTCTGGATTGCCAAGACTACACTAACACGTACATCAGGCTATACTCTTCTTTGACTACAGCTCAGCTTTTAACATTATCATATCCTCAGTATTGGTTAACAAGCACCAAAATCTGGGCCTCTGCACTTCCCTCTGCAAGTGGATGCTTGACTTCATCGATCCAAAACACAGTTGGTACAAATCATAAACATCTCCTTCTCAGTGACAACCAACACAGGCACACCTCAAGGATGTGAGCTTAGCCCGCTACTG
>NW_027212181.1:0-57500 GCF_036971445.1 Narcine bancroftii | reverse complement strand
AGAGAGTGAGAGGGCGGGAGAGTGAAAGAGAGATACAGTGCACATGTGTGGGAGCAAAAGGAGATGGAGAGAGAGAGGGAGGGAGGGAAGTGAGAGAGAGGTAGAGAGAGAGAGAGAGATAGAGAGATGGAAAGGGGGAGGGAGGGAGTGATAGAGAAAAAGAGATGGAGGGAGAGATAACCGGAGAGAGTGGGAGATGGAGAGTAAGTTAAGAGAGAAGGGGAGATGGAGAGAGAGAGAGTTTGAGAGAAAGAAATAGAGAGAGGGGGAGAGAGAGAGAAAGAGGGTGATGGAAAGGGTGAGAGAGAAAGAGTGAGGGAGGGAGAGAGGGATAGTGAGAGAGGGAGGTAGGGAGAGGAGGGGGAGTGAAGAGGGTAAAGGGAGAGAGAATAAGAGGGAGGGAGAGAGGTAGAGAGATAGAGGTGGACAGGGAGAGGGAGAGAAGGATAGGGAGAGAGAGAGAGGGGAGAGAGAGAGATGGATGACAGAGAGAGAGGGAGAGGGAGGAAGATGGAGAGGGAGGGTGAGAGAGAGGGAGGGAGAGAGATTGTGAGGGAGGAAAAGAGAGAGAGAGGGGGGGACAGAGTAAGTGACGGAGGGAGAGGCGAATGGAGAGAGGGAGAGACAGGGATAGATAGAGAGAGAGAGGGAGAGGGAGTGAGAGGGAGAGGTAGAGAGGGAGAGGGAGAGAGAGGGGGGAAGAGAGAGGGACGGATGGACTGAGAGTTGGAGAGAGAGATGGAGGGAGAGGGAAGGGGAGAGGGGTGGAGAGAGAGAGAGGGAGGAGAGGGAAAAGTAGTGTGAGAGAGTGAAAGGGCAGGAGAGTGACAAAGAGGGACAGAGAGTACATGGGTGAGGGTGCGAGAGGGTGATGGAGATAGAGAGAGGGAGAGAGAGAGTGAGGGAGGGAGACAGAGAGAGAATGAGAGAGAGAGAGAGGAACAGAGAAAGAGTGAGGGAGGGACAGAGAGGGAGAGAGGGAGAGAGAGATAGGAGAGATATAGTGAGAGAGAGAGACAGAGAGGGAGAGTGAGAGTGAGAGTGAGAGAGTGAGAGGGAGAGAGATAGAGTGGGAAAGAGAGGTGGAAGGAGTGAGAGAGGGAGGGAGAGATAGGGAAAGTGAGAGGTAGAGGGAGAGAAAGAGAAGAGGAAAGGGGAGAGGGAGAGACAGAGAGAGGGAGAGGGAGAGAGAGAGGGTGAGGGAGAGGGTGAGAGAGGGAGAGCGAGAGTGGGCGAGAGAGAGAGGAGGGAGAGAGAGAGATGGGGGAGGGAGAGAGAGTGAGTGGGAGATGGAGTGAAAGAGAGGGGGAGAGACTGGAGAGAGAGAGGAGAAAAGAGAGAATGAGAGACAGAAAGAGAGAGGGAGAGGGAGAGAGATGGAGAGAGAGAGGGTGGAGAGAGAGAGGGTGGAGAGAGAGAAAGATATAGAGAGAGGGAGAGAGAGAGGAGAGGGAGTGTGAGGGAGAGAGTGGGAGAGTGAGAGAGAGAGGGATAGGGAGAGAAAGAGAGTGAGAGCTAGTGAGAAAGAGGGATGGAGAGAGGGAGTGAGATAGAGTGAGAGGGAGAGGGAGAAAGAGAGATAGAGAGGAATGGGAGATGGAGAAACAGAGAGAGGGACAGAGAGAGAGTGCGAGGGAGAGGCAGAGAAAATGGAAGAGAGAGAGATATAGGGGAGGAGAGAGCGAGGGAGAGTGGGGAGAGCGTGTGAGAGAGGGTGGGAGAGAAAGAGAGAGAGAGGCGGAGTGAGAGAGAGAGGGACAGAGAAAGAGAGGGAGAGAGTGAGAGAGGGAGGGTGAGAGGGAGAGGGAGACAGAGAGTGGTAGAGAGAGAGACAGAAGGAGAGGAGAGAGTGAGAGAGGGAGAGTGAGAGGGAGGGAGAGGGAGAGAGATGGTGGGAGAGGAAGGAGAGAGAGCGAGTGGGTGAGAGAGAGAGAAAGATATGAGAGAGGGAGAGAGAGAGGGAGATGGAGAGAGAGTGAGGGAATGTGTGGGAGAGTGGGAGAGAGAGGGAGAGTGCGTGAAAGAGAGTGAGAGGTAGAGTGAGAGAGAGTTACAGAGGGAGGGATGGAGAGAGAGAGACTGAGAAGGGAAAGAGAGAGTGATAGGGGAGATGGAGAAAGAGAGAGGGACAGAGAGAGACAGGGAGAGGGAGAGAGAGAGAGAGAGGGGGAGAGAGAGATTGAGAGAGCGAGAAAGACAGAGAAAAGTAGAGTGGGAGAGAAGGAGGCAGAGGGAGAGAGAGTGAGAGAGAGAGCGGGAGAGGGAGCGAGTGGGAGAGTGAGGGAGTGGGAGAGAGAGGGGGATGGAGAGAGAGAGAGGGTTAGACTGTGAGGGAGAGAGAAAGAGGGAGATGGAGGGAGAGAGGGAGCAAATGAGAGAGGGAGTGAGAGATAGGGAATGAGAGAGGGAGAGGAGAGAAAGAGAAGAGGGAAGGGGAGAGGGAGACAGAGAGGGAGACAGAAAGGGTGAGGGAGAGAGTGAGAGAGGGACAGAGTGAGTGAGAGAGAGTGAGAGAGAGAAGGAGAGGGAGAGAGTGGGAGAGAGAGAGGGAGAGCAAGATAGAGAGGGAGAGGGAGAGAAATAGTGAGGTAGTGAGAGTGAGAGGTAAAGAGAGAGAGAGAGTTTAAGATGGAGAGAAAGAGAGAGAAAAGAGAGAGAAAGAGTGAGAGGAGAGAGGGGGAGAGGAAGAGAACGAGGGGGAGAGAGAAAAAGATAGAGAGAGAGGGAGACAGAGAGGGTGAGGGAGAGAGTGTGAGGGAGAAAGTGCGAAAGAGAGAGTAAAAGAGAGGGAGAGAGTGGGATAGAGAGAGGGAGTGCAAGATAGAGAGGGAGATGGAGAGAAAGAGTGAGATGTAGTGAGAGTGAGAGGTAAAGAGAGAGAGAGAGAGGGAGAGGTTAAGATGGAGAGAAAGAGAGAAAGAGAGCTATAAAGAGTGAGAGGAGAGAGAGGGGGAGAGGGAGGGGGAGAGAGAAAGATAGAGAGAGAGAAAGAGGGAGAGAGAGTGTGAGGGAGTGGGAGAGTGAGAGAGAGATGGGAGAGGGGAGAGAAAGAAAATGAGAGGTAGAGTGAGAGAGAGAGGTACAAGGATAGAGGGAGAGAGATAGAGTGAGAGGGAGAGGGAGAGAGAGAGATAGAGCGAGTGGGAGATGGAGAAAGTGAGAGAGGGACAGAGAGAGAGTGAGAGGGAGAGGGAGAGAGAGGGAGTGGGTGAGAGAGAGTAGGGTGAGAGATAGAGGGAGAGAGAGAGAAAGGGAGAGAGATAGGAAGAGAGACAGAAAGAGAGAGAGAGGGGGGGAGAAGGAGAGGGAGAGAGAGGAGAGAGAGGGAGTGGGAGAGAGAGTGTGGGGAGAGAGAGTGAGGGAGAGAGAGATAGGGAGAGATATAGTGAGACAGAGAAGGAAGAGTGAGAGAAAGAGAGTGAGAGGGAGAGAGATAGAGTGGGAAAGAGAGGGAGAAGGAGAGAGAGGGAGAGTGAGAGACAGAGAGAAGGGGAGAGAGAGATATATATACGGGAAGGAGAGAGAGAGTGAGAGTGAGCGAGAGGTAGAGAGAGAGTGAGAGAGTGAGGGAGAGCAAGAGAGTGAGAGCTAGAGTGAGAGAGAGAGGGACAGGGAGAGAGGGACTGAGATAGAGTGAATGGGAGAGGGTGAGAGGGAGAGAGGAGTTGGTGATGGAGAAAGAGAGAGAGGGACAGAGAGAGTGAGAGGGAGAGACAGAGAAAATTGGAAAGAGAGATATAGGGGAGGGCAAGAGCGAGGTAGAGCGAGTGAGAGAGGGTGGGAGAGAAAGAGAGAGAGGGGAGGGGAGTGAGAGAGAGAGGGTTAGAGAAAGAGAGGGAGAGAGTAAGAGAGGAAGGGTGAGAGGGAGAGGGAAACAGAGAGAGAGGTAGAGAGAGAGAGACAGGAGAGGGAGAGAGGGAGGCGGAGAGAGTGTGAGAGAGGGAGGGAGAGATAGAGTTGTAGAGAGATAGAGGGAGGGAGAGAGAAGGAGAGAGGGAGAGAGAAAGAGATAGAGAGAGAGTGAGAGGGAGAGAGAGAGAGGGGGGAGAGAGGGAGATGGGAAGGGAGAGAGAGTGTGAGTGGGAGATGGAGTGAGAGAGAGGGGGGAGAGACAGAGAGAGAGAGGAAGAGAGAGAATGAGAGAGAGAAAGAAAGAAAGAGATAGTGAGGGAGGGACAGAAGGAGAGAGGGAGAGAGAAAGAGATAGAGAGGGAGAGAGATGAAGAGAGAGAGGGGGAGAGAGAGAAAGATAGAGAGTGAGGGAGAGAGAGAGGGTGAGGGAGAGAGTGGGAGAGTGAGAGAGAGAGGGAGAGGGAGAGAAAGAGAGTGAGCGCTAGAGTGAGAGAGAGAGGGACAGAGAGAGTGAGAGGGAGAGACAGAGAGAATTGGAAAGAGAGAGATATAGGGAAGAGCGAGCTAGAGCGAGTGAGAGAGGGTGGGAGAGAAAGAGAGAGAGAGGGGAGTGAGAGAGAGAGTGTTAGAGAAAGAGAGCGAGAGAGTAAGAGAGGAAGGGTGAGAGGGAGAGGGAAACAGAGAGAGAGGTAGAGAGAGAGAGACAGGAGAGGGAGAGAGGGAGGTGGAGAGAGTGTGAGAGAGGGAGGCAGAGATAGAGAGGTAGAGAGAGAGAGGGAGGGAGGGAGAGGGGGAGAAAGGGAGAGGGGGAGGGAGGGAGAGAGAGTGTGTGGGAGGGAGGCAGAGAGAGAATGAGAGAGAGAGAGAGAGTGAGAGAGAGAGGGGACAGAGAAAGAGTGAGTGAGGAAGATGGAGAGGGAGAGAGAGAGGGAGAGTGAGAGGGGGATGGACAGAGAGAGAGTTGGAGAGAGAGAGGGGGAGAGTGAAGGGGAGAGGGAGGGAAGGCGAGAGAGTGAGAGGGCGGGAGAGTGAAAGAGAGGGACAGTGCACATGTGTGGGAGCTAAAAGGAGATGGAGAGAGAGAGAGGGAGGGAGGGAGTGAGAGAGAGGGAGAGAGAGAGAGGATAGAGAGACGGAGGGGGATAAGGGGAGGGAGGGAGAGATAGAGAAAGAGAGATGGAGTGAGAGATAACGGGAGAGAGTGGGAGATGGAGAGTAAGTTAAGAGAGAAGGGGAGATGGAGAGAGAGAGAGTTTGAGAGAAAGAGATATAGAGAGGGGGGAGAGAGAGAAAGAGGGTGAGGGAAATGGTGAGAGAGAAAGAGAGAGGGAGGGATAGTGAGCGAGGGTGGTAGGGAGAGGAGGGGGAGTGAAGAGGGTAACGGGAGATAGAATGAGAGGGAGAGAGAGAGAGGGAGAGGTAGAGAGATAGAGGTGGACAGGGAGAGGGAGAGAAGGATAGGGAGAGAGAGAGAGGGGGAGAGAGAGAGATGGATGGACATGGAGAGGGAGAGGGAGGGTGAGAGAGGGAGGGGGAGAGATTGTGAGGGAGGTAGAAAGAGAGAGAGGGAGAGAGAGAGAGGGGGACAGAGTAAGTGAGGGAGGGAACGGCGAATGGAGAGAGGGAGAGACAGGGATAGATAGAGAGAGAGAGAGGGAGAGGGAGTGAGAATTAGAGGTAGAGAGAGAGAGAGGGAGAGAGAGAGAGGGAGGGAGAGGGAAAAGTAGTGTGAGAGAGTGAAAGGGCAGGAGAGTGACAAAGAGGGACAGAGAGTACATGGGTGAGGGTGCGAGAGGGTGATGGAGATAGAGAGAGGGAGAGAGAGTGAGGGAGAGAGACAGAGAGAGAATGAGAGAGAGAGAGAGAGAGAGAGAGAGAGGAACAGAGAAATAGTGAGGGGGGACAGAGAGGGAGAGAGGGAGAGAGAGATAGGGAGAGATATAGTGAGAGAGAGAGACAGAGGGGAGAGTGAGAGAGAGAGTGAGAGGGAGAGAGATAGAGTGGGAAAGAGAGGTAGAAGGAGTGAGAGAGAGAGGGAGAGATAGGGAAAGTGAGAAGTAGAGGGAGAGAAAGAGAAGAGGAAAGGGGAGAGGGAGAGACAGAGAGAGAGAGAGAGGGAGAGAGAGAGGGTGAGGGAGAGGGTGAGAGAGGGAGAGCGAGAGAGTGGGTGAGAGAGAGAGGGAGGGAGAGAGAGATGGGGAGGGAGAGAGAGAGTGAGTGGGAGATGGAGTGATAGAGAGGGGGAGAGACAGGGAGAGAGAGAAGAGAAAAGAGTGAATGAGAGACAGAAAGAGAGAGGGAGAGGGAGAGAGATGGAGAGAGAGGGTGGAGAGAGAGAAAGATATAGAGAGAGGGAGAGAGAGAGGGAGAGGGAGTGTGAGGTAGAGAGTGGGAGAGTGAGAGAGAGAGGGAGAGGGAGAGAAAGAGAGTGAGAGCTAGAGTGAGAAAGAGGGACGGAGTGAGGGAGTGAGATAGAGTGAGGGAGAGGGAGAGGGAGAGATAGAGAGGAATGGGTGATGGAGAAAGAGAGAGAGGGACAGAGAGAGAGTGAGAGGGAGGGGCAGAGAATATGGGAGAGAGAGAGATATAGGGGAGGGAGAGAGCGAGGAAGAGCAAGTGAGAGAGGGTGGGAGAGAAAGAGAGATAGAGGGGGAGTGATAGAGTGAGTGAGGAAGATGGAGAGGGAGAGAGAGAGGGAGAGTGAGAGGGGGATGGACAGAGAGAGAGTTGGAGAGAGAGCGGGGGAGAGTGAAGGGGAGTGGGAGGGAAGGCGAGAGAGTGAGAGGGCGGGAGAGTGAAAGAGAGGGACAGTGCACATGTGTGGGAGCAAAAAGGAGATGGAGAGAGAGAGAGGGAGGGAGGGAGTGAGAGAGAGGGAGAGAGAGAGAGGATAGAGAGACGGAGGGGGAGAAGGGGAGGGAGGGAGAGATAGAGAAAGAGAGATGGAGGGAGAGATAACGGGAGAGAGTGGGAGATGGAGAGTAAGTTAAGAGAGAAGGGGAGATGGAGAGAGAGAGAGTTTGAGAGAAAGAGATATGGAGAGGGGGAGAGAGAGAAAGAGGGTGAGGGAAATGGTGAGAGAGAAAGAGAGAGGGAGGGATAGTGAGCGAGGGTGGTAGGGAGAGGAGGGGGAGTGAAGAGGGTAAAGGGAGATAGAATGAGAGGGAGAGAGAGAGAGGGAGAGAGGTAGAGAGATAGAGGTGGACAGGGAGAGGGAGAGAAGGATAGGGAGAGAGAGAGAGGGGGAGAGAGAGAGATGGATGTACAGATGGAGAGGGAGAGGGAGGGTGAGAGAGGGAGGGGGAGAGATTGTGAGGGAGGTAGAAAGAGAGAGAGGGAGAGAGAGAGAGGGGGACAGAGTAAGTGAGGGAGGGAGAGGCGAATGGAGAGAGGGAGAGACAGGGATAGATAGAGAGAGAGAGAGGGAGAGGGAGTGAGAGTTAGAGGTAGAGAGAGAGAGAGGGAGAGAGAGAGGGAGGGAGAGGGAAAAGTAGTGTGAGCGAGTGAAAGGGCAGGAGAGTGACAAAGAGGGACAGAGAGTACATGGGTGAGGGTGCGAGAGGGTGATGGAGATAGAGAGAGGGAGAGAGAGTGAGGGAGAGAGACAGAGAGAGAATGAGAGAGAGAGAGAGAGAGAGAGAGAGAGGAACAGAGAAATAGTGAGGGGGGGACAGAGAGGGAGAGAGGGAGAGAGAGATAGGGAGAGATATAGTGAGAGAGAGAGACAGAGGGGAGAGTGAGAGAGAGAGAGTGAGAGGGAGAGAGATAGAGTGGGAAAGAGAGGTAGAAGGAGTGAGAGAGAGAGGGAGAGATAGGGAAAATGAGAGGTAGAGGGAGAGAAAGAGAAGAGGAAAGGGGAGAGGGAGAGACAGAGAGAGAGAGAGGGAGAGAGAGAGGGTGAGGGAGAGGGTGAGAGAGGGAGAGCGAGAGAGTGGGTGAGAGAGAGAGGGAGGGAGAGAGAGATGGGGAGGGAGAGAGAGAGTGAGTGGGAGATGGAGTGATAGAGAGGGGGAGAGACAGGGAGAGAGAGAAGAGAAAAGAGAGAATGAGAGACAGAAAGAGAGAGGGAGAGGGAGAGAGATGGAGAGAGAGGGTGGAGAGAGAGAAAGATATAGAGAGAGGGAGAGAGAGAGGGAGAGGGAGTGTGAGGTAGAGAGTGGGAGAGTGAGAGAGAGAGGGAGAGGGAGAGAAAGAGAGTGAGAGCTAGAGTGAGAAAGAGGGACGGAGAGAGGGAGTGAGATAGAGTGAGGGAGAGGGAGAGGGAGAGATAGAGAGGAATGGGTGATGGAGAAAGAGAGAGAGGGACAGAGAGAGAGTGAGAGGGAGAGGCAGAGAATATGGGAGAGAGAGAGATATAGGGGAGGGAGAGAGCGAGGAAGAGCAAGTGAGAGAGGGTGGGAGAGAAAGAGAGATAGAGGGGGAGTGATAGAGTGAGTGAGGAAGATGGAGAGGGAGAGAGAGAGGGAGAGTGAGAGGGGGATGGACAGAGAGAGAGTTGGAGAGAGAGAGGGGGAGAGTGAAGGGGAGAGGGAGGGAAGGCGAGAGAGTGAGAGGGCGGGAGAGTGAAAGAGAGGGACAGTGCACATGTGTGGGAGCAAAAAGGAGATGGAGAGAGAGAGAGGGAGGGAGGGAGTGAGAGAGAGGGAGAGAGAGAGAGGATAGAGAGACGGAGGGGGAGAAGGGGAGGGAGGGAGAGATAGAGAAAGAGAGATGGAGGGAGAGATAACGGGAGAGAGTGGGAGATGGAGAGTAAGTTAAGAGAGAAGGGGAGATGGAGAGAGAGAGAGTTTGAGAGAAAGAGATATGGAGAGGGGGAGAGAGAGAAAGAGGGTGAGGGAAATGGTGAGAGAGAAAGAGAGAGGGAGGGATAGTGAGCGAGGGTGGTAGGGAGAGGAGGGGGAGTGAAGAGGGTAAAGGGAGATAGAATGAGAGGGAGAGAGAGAGAGGGAGAGAGGTAGAGAGATAGAGGTGGACAGGGAGAGGGAGAGAAGGATAGGGAGAGAGAGAGAGGGGGAGAGAGAGAAATGGATGGACAGATGGAGAGGGAGAGGGAGGGTGAGAGAGGGAGGGGGAGAGATTGTGAGGGAGGTAGAAAGAGAGAGTGGGAGAGAGAGAGAGGGGGGCAGAGTAAGTGAGGGAGGGAGAGGCGAATGGACAGAGGGAGAGACAGGGATAGATAGAGAGAGTGAGAGGGAGAGGGAGTGAGAGGTAGAGGTAGAGAGAGAGAGAGGGAGAGAGAGAGAGGGAGGGAGAGGGAAAAGTAGTGTGAGAGAGTGAAAGGGCAGGAGAGTGACAAAGAGGGACAGAGAGTACATGGGTGAGGGTGCGAGAGGGTGATGGAGATAGAGAGAGGGAGAGAGAGTGAGGGAGAGAGACAGAGAGAGAATGAGAGTGAGAGAGAGAGAGAGAGAGAGGAACAGAGAAATAGTGAGGGGGGGACAGAGAGGGAGAGAGGGAGAGAGAGATAGGGAGAGATATAGTGAGAGAGAGAGACAGAGGGGAGAGTGAGAGAGAGAGAGTGAGAGGGAGATAGATAGAGTGGGAAAGAGAGGTAGAAGGAGTGAGAGAGAGAGGGAGAGATAGGGAAAGTGAGAGGTAGAGGGAGAGAAAGAGAAGAGGAAAGGGGAGAGGGAGAGACAGAGAGGGAGAGAGAGAGGGTGAGGGAGAGGGTGAGAGAGGGAGAGCGAGAGAGTGGGTGAGAGAGAGAGAGGGAGAGAGAGATGGGGAGGGAGAGAGAGAGTGAGTGGGAGATGGAGTGAAAGAGAGGGGGAGAGACAGGGAGAGAGAGAAGAGAAAAGAGAGAATGAGAGACAGAAAGAGAGAGGGAGAGGGAGAGAGATGGAGAGAGAGAGGGTGGAGAGAGAGAAAGATATAGAGAGAGGGAGAGAGAGAGGGAGAGGGAGTGTGAGGTAGAGAGTGGGAGAGTGAGAGAGAGAGGGAGAGGGAGAGAAAGAGAGTGAGAGCTAGAGTGAGAAAGAGGGACGGAGAGAGGGAGTGAGATAGAGTGAGAGGGAGAGGGAGAGGTAGAGATAGAGAGGAATGGGTGATGGAGAAAGAGAGAGAGGGACAGAGAGAGAGTGAGAGGGAGAGGCAGAGAATATGGGAGAGAGAGAAATATAGGGGAGGGAGAGAGCGAGGAAGAGCAAGTGAGAGAGGGTGGGAGAGAAAGAGAGATAGAGGGGGAGTGATAGAGTGAGTGAGGAAGATGGAGAGGGAGAGAGAGAGGGAGAGTGAGAGGGAGAGGGAGACAGCGAGAGAGGTAGAGAGGGAGACAGAAGGAGAGGGAGAGACTGAGAGAGGGAGAGGGAGAGGGAGGGAGAAAGAGGGGAGGGAGAGAGGGAGAGTGAGAGAGAGGGAGAGGGAGAGAGTTGGTGGAAGAGAGAGGAAGGAGAGAGAGCGAGAGTGGGTGAGAGAGAGAGAAAGATATGAGAGAGGGAGAGAGAGAGGGAGAGGGAGTGTGAGGTAGACAGTGGGAGTGAGAGAGAGAGGGAGAGGGAGAGAAAGAGAGTGAGAGCTAGAGTGAGAAAGAGGGATGGAGAGAGGGAGTGAGATAGAGTGAGAGGAGAGGGAGAGGGAGAGATAGAGAGGAATGGGTGATGGAGAAAGAGAGAGAGAGGGACAGAGAGAGAGTGAGAGGGAGAGGCAGAGAATATGGGAGAGAGAGAGATATAGGGGAGGGAGAGAGCGAGGAAGAGCAAGTGAGAGAGGGTGGGAGAGAAAGAGAGAGAGAGGGGGGAGTGATAGAGAGAGAGAGGGGGAGTGATAGAGAGAGGGACAGAGAAAGAGAGGGAGAGAGTGAGAGAGGGAGGGTGAGAGGGAGAGGGAGACAGCGAGAGAGGTAGAGAGAGAGACAGAAGGAGAGGGAGAGTGAGAGAGAGGGAGAGGGAGAGAGTTGGTGGAAGAGAGAGGAAGGAGAGAGAGCGAGAGTGGGTGAGAGAGAGAGAAAGATATGAGAGAGAGAGAGGGAGATGGAGGGAGAGTGTGAGGGAAAGTGTGGGAGAGTGGGAGAGAGAAGGAGAGGGAGTGAAAGAGAATGAGAGGTAGAGTGAGAGAGAGGGACAGAGGGAGGGATGGAGAGAGGGACAGAGTGAGGGAGAGGGAAAGGAGAGAGGGAGAGAGAGATAGATAGAGAGGGAGAGAGGGGGGTGAGGGAGAGAGAGGTAGAGGTAGAGAAGGAGAGGGAGAGAGGGAGAGGGGGCAAGAGAGATGGATGGACAGAGAGAGGGAGAGAGAGAGAGAGTAAGAGTGAGGGAGGGAGAGGGGAAGGGAGAGAGGGAGAGAGAGAGATAGAGAGAGAGAGAGAGGGGGAGGGAGAGGGAGAGGGAGAGAGACGGGGAGTGAGAGAGAGATGGATGGACTAAGAGAGAGTTGGAGAGAGAGAGGGAGAGAGAGAGAAGGGGAGAGGGAGGGGAGAGGCAAAAGTAGTGTGAGAGAGTGAAAGGGCGGCAGAGTGACATAGAGCGACAGAGTGTACACGGGTGAGGGTGCGAGAGGGTGATGGAGATAGAGAGAGGGATAGAGAGAGTGAGGGAGGGAGACAGAGAGAGAATGAGAGAGAGAGAGAGAGAGAGAGAGAGAGGAACAGAGATAGAGTGAGGGAGGGACAGAGAAGGAGAGAGGGAGAGAGAGAGAGATAGAGAGAGAGAGAGATAGAGGGAGAGAGAGAGGGAGAGGGAGAGAGGGAATTGGGGATGGAGAGAGAGTGTGAGTGGGAGATGGAGTGAGAGAGAGGGGGAGAGACAGAGAGAGAGGAGTGGAAGAGAGGAATGAGAGAGACAAAGAGAGGAAGAGAGAGGGAGAGAGATGGAGAGAGAGAGGGGGGAGAGAGAAAGATAGAGAGAGAGGGAGAGAGAGAGGGTGAGGGAGAGAAAGAGAGTGAGAGCTAGAGTTAGAGAGAGGGACAGGGAGAGAGGGAGTGAGATAGAGTGAGTGGGAGAGGGAGAGAGAGAGAGAGGAGTGGGTGATGGAGAAAGAGAGAGATATAGGGGAGGGCAAGAGTGAGGTAGAGCGAGTGAGAGAGGGTGGGAGAGAAAGAGAGAGAGAGGGGAGTGAGAGACAGAGTGTTAGAGAAAGAGAGGGAGAGAGTAAGAGAGGAAGGATGAGAGGGAGAGGGAAGCAGAGAGAGAGGTAGAGAGAGAGAGACAGGAGAGGGAGAGAGGGAGGCAGAGAGAGTGTGAGAGAGGGAGGGAGAGATAGAGAGGTAGAGATAGAGAGAGAGAGGGAGGGAGGGAGAGGGGGAGAAATGGAGAGGGGGAGGGAAGGACAGAGAGTGTGAGGGAGGGAGGCAGAGAGAGAATGAGAGAGAGAGAGTGAGAGAGAGAGAGGGGACAGAGAAAGAGTGAGGGAGGGAGATGGAGAGGGAGAGAGAGAGGGAGAGTGAGAGGGGGATGGACAGAGAGAGAGTTGGTGAGAGAGAGGGGGAGAGTGAAGGGGAGAGGGAGGGAAGGCGAGAGAGTGAGAGGGCGGGAGAGTGAAAGAGAGGAACAGTGCACATGTGTGGGAGCAAAAAGGAGATGGAGAGAGAGAGGGTTGGAGGGAGTGAGAGAGAGGGAAAGAGAGAGAGGGAGATAGAGAGATGGAGAGGGGGAGGGAGGGAGAGATAGAGAAAGAGAGATGGAGGGAGAGATAACGGGAGAGAGTGGGAGATGGAGAGTAAGTTAAGAGAGAAGGGGAGATGGAGAGATAGAGAGTTTGAGAGAAAGAAATAGAGAGAGGGGGAGAGAGAGAGAAAGAGGGTGATGGAAAGGGTGAGAGAGAAAGAGTGAGGGAGGGAGAGAGGGATAGTGAGAGAGGGAGGTAAGGAGAGGAGGGGGAGTGAAGAGGGCAAAGGGAGAGAGAATGAGAGGGAAAGAGAGAGGGAGAGAGGTAGAGAGATAGAGGTGGACAGGGAGAGGGAGAGAAGGATAGGGAGAGAGAGAGAGAGGGGAGAGAGAGAGATGGATGGACAGAGAGAGAGGGAGAGGGAGGAAGATGGAGAGGGAGGGTGAGAGAGAGGGAGGGAGAGAGATTGTGAGGGAGGGAGAAAGAGAGAGAGAGAGAGGGGGGACAGAGTAAGTGAGGGAGGGAGAGGCGAATGGAGAGAGGGAGAGACAGGGATAGATAGAGAGAGAGAGGGAGAGGGAGTGAGAGGGAGAGGTAGAGAGGGAGAGGGAGAGAGAGAGGGGGAAGAGAGAGGGACGGATGGACTGAGAGTTGGAGAGAGAGAGGGAGGGAGAGGGAAGGGGAGAGGGGTGGAGAGAGATAGAGGGAGGGAGAGGGAAAAGTAGTGTGAGAGAGTGAAAGGGCAGGAGAGTGACAAAGAGGGACAGAGAGTACATGGGTGAGGGTGCGAGAGGGTGATGGAGATAGAGAGAGGGAAAGAGAGAGTGAGGGAGGGAGACAGAGAGAGAATGAGAGAGAGAGAGAGAGAGAGGAACAGAGAAATAGTGAGGGGGGGACAGAGAGGGAGAGAGGGAGAGAGTGATAGGGAGAGATATAGTGAGAGAGAGAGACAGAGAGGGGAGAGTGAGAGAGAGAGAGTGAGAGGGAGAGAGATAGAGTGAGAAAGAGAGGTAGAAGGAGTGAGAGAGAGAGGGAGAGATAGGGAAGGTGAGAGGTAGAGGGAGAGAGCGAGGGATAGCAAGTGAGAGAGGGTGGGAGAGAAAGAGAGAGAGGGGGGGAGTGATAGAGAGAGGGACAGAGAAAGAGAGGGAGAGAGTGAGAGAGGGAGGGTGAGAGGGAGAGGGAGACAGCGAGAGAGGTAGAGAGAGAGACAGAAGGAGAGGGAGAGACTGAGAGAGGGAGAGGGAGAGGGAGGGAGAAAGAGGGGAGGGAGAGAGTGAGAGTGAGAGGGAGGGAGAGGGAGAGTTGGTGGAAGAGAGAGGAAGGAGAGAGAGCGAGAGTGGGTGAGAGAGAGAGAAAGATATGAAAGAGAGAGAGGGAGATGGAGGGACAGTGTGAGGGAAAGTGTGGGACAGTGGGAAAGAGAAGGAGAGGGAGTGAAAGAGAATGAGAGGTAGAGTGAGAGAGAGGGACAGAGGGAGGGATGGAGAGAGGGACAGAGTGAGGGAGAGGGAAAGGAGAGAGGGAGAGAGAGATAGATAGAGAGGGAGAGAGGGGGGTGAGGGAGAGAGAGGGAGAGGTAGAGAAGGAGAGGGAGAGTGGGAGAGGGGGCAAGAGAGACGGATGGACAGAGAGAGGGAGAGAGAGAGAGAGAGAGTAAGAGTGAGGGAGGGAGAGGGGAAGGGAGAGAGGGAGAGAGAGAGATACAGAGAGAGAGAGAGAGAGAGGGAGAGGGAGAGGGAGAGAGACGGGGAGCGAGAGAGAGATGGATGGACTAAGAGAGAGTTGGAGAGAGAGAAGGAGAGAGAGAGAAGGGGAGAGGGAGGGGAGAGGCAAAAGTAGTGTGAGAGAGTGAAAGGGCGGCAGAGTGACATAGAGGGACAGAGAGTACACGGGTGAGGGTGCGAGAGGGTGATGGAGATAGAGAGAGGGAGAGAGAGAGTGAGGGAGGGAGACAGAGAGAGAATGAGAGAGAGAGAGAGAGAGAGGAACAGAGAAATAGTGAGGGGGGGACAGAGAGGGAGAGAGGGAGAGAGTGATAGGGAGAGATATAGTGAGAGAGAGAGACAGAGAGGGGAGAGTGAGAGAGAGAGAGTGAGAGGGAGAGAGATAGAGTGAGAAAGAGAGGTAGAAGGAGTGAGAGAGAGAGGGAGAGATAGGGAAGGTGAGAGGTAGAGGGAGAGAAGGAGAAGAGGAAAGGGGAGAGGGAGAGACAGAGAGAGAGAGGGAGAGAGAGAGGGTGAGAGAGGGAGAGCGAGAGAGTGGGTGAGAGAGAGAGGGAGGGAGAGAGAGATGGGGAGGGAGAGAGAGAGTGAGTGGGAGATGGAGTGAAAGAGAGGGGGAGAGACAGGGAGAGAGAGAAGAGAAAAGAGAGAATGAGAGACAGAAAGAGAGAGGGAGAGGGAGAGAGATGGAGAGAGAGAGGGTGGAGAGAGAGAAAGATATAGAGAGAGGGAGAGAGAGAGGGAGAGGGAGTGTGAGGGAGAGAGTGGGAGAGTGAGAGAGAGGGAGAGGGAGAGAAAGAGAGTGAGAGCTAGAGTGAGAAAGAGGGACAGAGAGAGGGATTGAGATAGAGTGAGAGGGAGAGGGAGAGGAGAGGAATGGGAGGGAGAAAGAGAGAGGGACAGAGAGAGAGTGAGAGGGAGAGGCAGAGAAAATGGGAGAGAGAGATATAGGGGAGGGAGAGAGCGAGGGATAGCGAGTGAGGGAGGGTGGGAGAGAAAGAGAGAGAGAGGGGGAGTGAGAGAGAGAGGGACAGAGAAAGAGAGGGAGAGAGTGAGAGAGGGAGGGTGAGAGGGAGAGGGAGACAGAGAGAGAGGTAGAGAGAGAGACAGAAGGAGAGGGAGAGAGTGAGAGAGGGAGAGGGAGAGGGAGGGAGAGGGAGAGAGATGGTGGAAGAGAGAGGAAGGAGAGAGAGCGAGAGTGGGTGAGAGAGAGAGAAAGATATGAGAGAGGGAGAGAGAGAGGGAGAGGGAGTGTGAGGTAGAGAGTGGGAGTGAGAGAGAGAGGGAGAGGGAGAGAAAGAGAGTGAGAGCTAGTGAGAAAGAGGGACGGAGAGAGGGTGAGATAGAGTGAGAGGGAGAGGGAGAGGGAGAGATAGAGAGGAATGGGTGATGGAGAAAGAGAGAGGGGGACAGAGAGAGAGTGAGAGGGAGAGGCAGAGAATATGGGAGAGAGAGAGATATAGGGGAGGGAGAGAGCGAGGAAGAGCAAGTGAGAGAGGGTGGGAGAGAAAGAGAGAGTGGGGGGGGAGTGATAGAGAGAGGGACAGAGAAAGAGAGGGAGAGAGTGAGAGAGGGAGGGTGAGAGGGATAGGGAGACAGCGAGAGAGGTAGAGAGAGAGACAGAAGGAGAGGGAGAGACTGAGAGAGGGAGAGGGAGAGGGAGGGAGAAAGAGGGGAGGGAGAGAGTGAGAGTGAGAGGGAGGGAGAGGGAGAGTTGGTGGAAGAGAGAGGAAGGAGAGAGAGCGAGAGTGGGTGAGAGAGAGAGAAAGATATGAGAGAGAGAGAGGGAGATGGAGGGACAGTGTGAGGGAAAGTGTGGGACAGTGGGAGAGAAGGAGAGGGAGTGAAAGAGAATGAGAGGTAGAGTGAGAGAGAGGGACAGAGGGAGGGATGGAGAGAGGGACAGAGTGAGGGAGAGGGAAAGGAGAGAGGGAGAGAGAGATAGATAGAGAGGGAGAGAGGGGGGTGAGGGAGAGAGAGGGAGAGGTAGAGAAGGAGAGGGAGAGTGGGAGAGGGGGCAAGAGAGACGGATGGACAGAGAGAGGGAGAGAGAGAGAGAGAGAGTAAGAGTGAGGGAGGGAGAGGGGAAGGGAGAGAGGGAGAGAGAGAGATAGAGAGAGAGAGAGAGAGAGGGAGGGAGAGGGAGAGGGAGAGAGACGGGGAGCGAGAGAGAGATGGATGGACTAAGAGAGAGTTGGAGAGAGAGAAGGAGAGAGAGAGAAGGGGAGAGGGAGGGGAGAGGCAAAAGTAGTGTGAGAGAGTGAAAGGGCGGCAGAGTGACATAGAGGGACAGAGAGTACACGGGTGAGGGTGCGAGAGGGTGATGGAGATAGAGAGAGGGAGAGAGAGAGTGAGGGAGGGAGACAGAGAGAGAATGAGAGAGAGAGAGAGAGAGAGAGAGAGAGAGAGGGAGATAGAGAGACCGAGGGGGAGAAGGGGAGGGAGGGAGAGATAGAGAAAGAGATGGAGGGAGAGATAACGGGAGAGAGTGGGAGATGGAGAGTAAGTTAAGAGAGAAGGGGAGATGGAGAGAGAGAGAGTTTGAGAGAAAGAGATATAGAGAGGGGGAGAGAGAGAAAGAGGGTGAGGGAAATGGTGAGAGAGAAAGAGAGAGGGAGGGATAGTGTGCGAGGGAGGTAGGGAGAGGAGGGGGAGTGAAGAGGGTAAAGGGAGATAGAATGAGAGGGAGAGAGATAGAGGGAGAGAGGTAGAGTGTTAGAGGTGGACAGGGAGAGGGAGAGAAGGATAGGGAGAGAGAGAGGGGGAGAGAGAGAGATGGATGGACAGATGGAGAGGGAGAGGGAGGGTGAGAGAGGGAGGGGTCGAGATTGTGAGGGAGGTAGGAAGAGAGAGAGGGAGAGAGAGAGAGGGAGACAGAGTAAGTGAGGGAGGGAGAGGCGAATGGAGAGAGGGAGAGACAGGGATAGATAGAGAGAGAGAGGGGGAGAGGGAGTGAGAGGGAGAGGTAGAGAGAGAGAGAGGGAGAGAGAGAGAGGGAGGGATAGGGAAAAGTAGTGTGAGAGAGTGAAAGGGCAGGAGAGTGACAAAGAGGGACAGAGAGTACATGGGTGAGGGTGCGAGAGGTTGATTGAGATAGAGAGTGAGGGGGAGAGACAGAGAGAGAATGAGAGAGAGAGAGAGAGAGAGACGAACAGAGAAAGAGTGAGGGGGGGACAGAGAGAGGGAGAGAGTGATAGGGAGAGATATAGTGAGAGAGAGAGACAGAGAGGGGAGAGTGAGAGAGAGAGAGTGAGAGGGAGAGAGATAGAGTGAGAAAGAGAGGTAGAAGGAGTGAGAGAGAGAGGGAGAGATAGGGAAAGTGAGAGGTAGAGGGAGAGAAAGAGAAGAGGAAAGGGGAGAGGGAGAGACAGAGAGAGAGAGAGGGAGAGAGAGAGGGTGAGGGAGAGGGTGAGAGAGGGAGAGCGAGAGAGTGGGTGAGAGAGAGAGGGAGGGAGAGAGAGATGGGGAGGGAGAGAGAGAGTGAGTGGGAGATGGAGTGAAAGAGAGGGGGAGAGACAGGGAGAGAGAGAAGAGAAAAGAGAGAATGAGAGACAGAAAGAGAGAGGGAGAGGGAGAGAGATAGAGAGGGTGGAGAGATAGAAAGATATAGAGAGAGGGAGAGAGAGAGGGAGAGGGAGTGTGAGGTAGAGAGTGGGAGAGTGAGAGAGAGAGGGAGAGGGAGAGAAAGAGAGTGAGAGCTAGAGTGAGAAAGAGGGACGGAGAGAGGGAGTGAGATAGAGTGAGAGGGAGAGGGAGAGGGAGAGATAGAGAGGAATGGGTGATGGAGAAAGAGAGAGAGGGACAGAGAGAGAGTGAGAGGGAGAGGCAGAGAATATGGGAGGGAGAGAGATATAGGTGAGGGAGAGAGTGAGGAAGAGCAAGTGAGAGAGGGTGGGAGAGAAAGAGAGTGAGAGGGGGAGTGATAGAGAGAGGGACAGAGAAAGAGAGGAGAGAGGGAGAGATGGAGGGTGAGAGGGAGAGGGAGACAGCGAGAGAGGTAGAGAGAGAGACAGAAGGAGAGGGCGAGACTGAGAGAGGGAGAGGGAGAGGGAGGGAGAAAGAGGGGAGGGAGAAAGGGAGAGTGAGGGAGGGTGAGGGAGAGAGTTGGTAGAAGAGAGAGGAAGGAGAGAGAGCGAGAGTGGGTGAGAGAGGGAGAAAGATATGAGAGAGGGAGAGAGAGGGAGATGGAGGGAGAGTGTGAGGGAAAGTGTGGGAGAGTGGGAGAGAGATGGAAAGGGAGTGAAATAGAATGAGGTAGAGTGAGAGAGAGGGACAGAGGGAGGGATGGAGAGAGGGACAGAGTGAGGGAGAGGGAAAGGAGAGAGGGAGAGAGAGATAGATAGAGAGGGAGAGAGGGGGTGAGGGAGAGAGAGGGAGAGGTAGAGAAGGAGAGGGAGAGTGGGAGAGGGGGCAAGAGAGACGGATGGACAGAGAGAGGGAGAGAGAGAGAGAGAGAGAGTGAGAGTGAGGGAGGGGGAGGGGAAGGGAGAGAGGGAGAGAGAGATAGAGAGAGAGAGAGAGAGAGGGAGGGAGAGGGAGAGGGAGAGAGACGGGAGCGAGAGAGAGATGGATGGACTAAGAGAGAGTTGGAGAGAGAGAGGGAGAGAGAGAGAAGGGGAGAGGGAGGGGAGAGGCAAAAGTAGTGTGAGAGAGTGAAAGGGCGGCAGAGTGACATAGAGGGACAGAGAGTACACGGGTGAGGGTGCGAGAGGGTGATGGAGATAGAGAGAGGGAGAGAGAGAGTGAGGGAGGGAGACAGAGAGAGAATGAGAGAGAGAGAGAGAGAGAGAGAGAGGAACAGAGATAGAGTGAGGGAGGGACAGAGAAGGAGAGAGGGAGAGAGAGAGAGATAGAGAGAGAGAGAGATAGAGAGAGAGAGGGAGAGGGAGAGAGGGAATTGGGGATGGAGAGAGAGTGTGAGTGGGAGATGGAGTGAGAGAGAGGGGGGAGAGACAGAGAGAGAGAGGAGTGGGAGAGGAATGAGAGAGACAAAGAGAGGAAGAGAGAGGGAGAGAGATGGAGAGAGAGAGGGGGGAGAGAGAGAAAGATAGAGAGAGAGGGAGAGAGAGAGGGTGAGGGAGAGAAAGAGAGTGAGAGCTAGAGTTAGAGAGAGGGACAGGGAGAGAGGGAGTGAGATAGAGTGAGTGGGAGAGGGAGAGAGAGAGAGAGGAGTGGGTGATGGAGAAAGAGAGAGATATAGGGGAGGGCAAGAGTGAGGTAGAGCGACTGAGAGAGGGTGGGAGAGAAAGAGAGAGAGAGGGGAGTGAGAGAGAGAGTGTTAGAGAAAGAGAGGGAGAGAGTAAGAGAGGAAGGATGAGAGGGAGAGGTAAACAGAGAGAGAGGTAGAGAGAGAGAGACAGGAGAGGGAGAGAGGGAGGCAGAGAGAGTGTGAGAGAGGGAGGGAGAGATAGAGGTAGAGAGAGAGAGAGAGGGAGGGAGGGAGAGGGGGAGAAAGGGAGAGGGGGAGGGAGGGACAGAGAGTGTGAGGGAGGGAGGCAGAGAGAGAATGAGAGAGAGAGAGAGTGAGAGAGAGAGAGGGGACAGAGAAAGAGTGAGGGAGGGAGATGGAGAGGGAGAGAGAGGGAGAGTGAGAGGGGGATGGACAGAGAGAGAGTTGGTGATAGAGAGGGGGAGATTGAAGGGGAGAGGGAGGGAAGGCGAGAGAGTGAGAGGGCGGGAGAGTGAAAGAGAGGAACAGTGCACATGTGTGGGAGCAAAAAGGAGATGGAGAGAGAGAGGGAGGGAGGGAGTGAGAGAGAGGGAAAGAGAGAGAGGGAGATAGAGATAGAGGGGGAGAGGGGGAGGGAGGGAGAGATAGAGAAAGAGAGATGGAGGGAGAGATAACGGGAGAGAGTGGGAGATGGAGAGTAAGTTAAGAGAGAAGGGGAGATGGAGAGAGAGAGAGTTTGAGAGAAAGAAATAGAGAGAGGGGGAGAGAGAGAGAAAGAGGGTGAGGGAAAGGGTGAGAGAGAAAGAGTGAGGGAGGGAGAGAGGGATAGTGAGAGAGGGAGGTAGGGAGAGGAGGGGGAGTGAAGAGGGTAAAAGGAGAGAGAATGAGAGGGAGAGAGAGAGAGGGAGAGAGGTAGAGAGATAGAGGTGGACAGGGAGAGGGAGAGAAGGATAGGGAGAGAGAGAGAGGGGAGAGAGAGAGATGGATGGACAGAGAGAGAGGGAGAGGGAAGAAGATGGAGAGGGAGGGTGAGAGAGAGGGAGGGAGAGAGATTGTGAGGGAGGGAGAAAGAGAGAGAGAGAGGGGGGACAGAGTAAGTGAGGGAGGGAGAGGCGAATGGAGAGAGGGAGAGACAGGGATAGATAGAGAGAGAGAGGGAGAGGGAGTGAGAGGGAGAGGTAGAGAGGGAGAGGGAGAGACAGAGAAAATTGGAAAGAGAGAGATATAGGGGAGGGCAAGAGCGAGGTAGAGCGAGTGAGAGAGGGTGGGAGAGAAAGAGAGAGAGGGGAGGGGAGTGAGAGAGAGAGGGTTAGAGAAAGAGAGGGAGAGAGTAAGAGAGGAAGGGTGAGAGGGAGAGGGAAACAGAGAGAGAGGTAGAGAGAGAGAGACAGGAGAGGGAGAGAGGGAGGCGGAGAGAGTGTGAGAGAGGGAGGGAGAGATAGAGTTGTAGAGAGATAGAGGGAGGGAGAGAGAAGGAGAGAGGGAGAGAGAAAGAGATAGAGAGAGAGTGAGAGGGAGAGAGAGAGAGGGGGGAGAGAGGGAGATGGGAAGGGAGAGAGAGTGTGAGTGGGAGATGGAGTGAGAGAGAGGGGGGAGAGACAGAGAGAGAGAGGAAGAGAGAGAATGAGAGAGAGAAAGAAAGAAAGAGATAGTGAGGGAGGGACTGAGAAGGAGAGAGGGAGAGAGAAAGAGATAGAGAGGGAGAGAGATGAAGAGAGAGAGGGGGAGAGAGAGAAAGATAGAGAGTGAGGGAGAGAGAGAGGGTGAGGGAGAGAGTGGGAGAGTGAGAGAGAGAGGGAGAGGGAGAGAAAGAGAGTGAGCGCTAGAGTGAGAGAGAGAGGGACAGAGAGAGTGAGAGGGAGAGACAGAGAGAATTGGAAAGAGAGAGATATAGGGAAGAGCGAGCTAGAGCGAGTGAGAGAGGGTGGGAGAGAAAGAGAGAGAGAGGGGAGTGAGAGAGAGAGTGTTAGAGAAAGAGAGCGAGAGAGTAAGAGAGGAAGGGTGAGAGGGAGAGGGAAACAGAGAGAGAGGTAGAGAGAGAGAGACAGGAGAGGGAGAGAGGGAGGTGGAGAGAGTGTGAGAGAGGGAGGCAGAGATAGAGAGGTAGAGAGAGAGAGGGAGGGAGGGAGAGGGGGAGAAAGGGAGAGGGGGAGGGAGGGAGAGAGAGTGTGTGGGAGGGAGGCAGAGAGAGAATGAGAGAGAGAGAGAGAGTGAGAGAGAGAGGGGACAGAGAAAGAGTGAGTGAGGAAGATGGAGAGGGAGAGAGAGAGGGAGAGTGAGAGGGGGATGGACAGAGAGAGAGTTGGAGAGAGAGAGGGGGAGAGTGAAGGGGAGAGGGAGGGAAGGCGAGAGAGTGAGAGGGCGGGAGAGTGAAAGAGAGGGACAGTGCACATGTGTGGGAGCTAAAAGGAGATGGAGAGAGAGAGAGGGAGGGAGGGAGTGAGAGAGAGGGAGAGAGAGAGAGGATAGAGAGACGGAGGGGGATAAGGGGAGGGAGGGAGAGATAGAGAAAGAGAGATGGAGTGAGAGATAACGGGAGAGAGTGGGAGATGGAGAGTAAGTTAAGAGAGAAGGGGAGATGGAGAGAGAGAGAGTTTGAGAGAAAGAGATATAGAGAGGGGGAGAGAGAGAAAGAGGGTGAGGGAAATGGTGAGAGAGAAAGAGAGAGGGAGGGATAGTGAGCGAGGGTGGTAGGGAGAGGAGGGGGAGTGAAGAGGGTAACGGGAGATAAAATGAGAGGGAGAGAGAGAGAGGGAGAGGTAGAGAGATAGAGGTGGACAGGGAGAGGGAGAGAAGGATAGGGAGAGAGAGAGAGGGGGAGAGAGAGAGATGGATGGACATGGAGAGGGAGAGGGAGGGTGAGAGAGGGAGGGGGAGAGATTGTGAGGGAGGTAGAAAGAGAGAGAGGGAGAGAGAGAGAGGGGGACAGAGTAAGTGAGGGAGGGAGAGGCGAATGGAGAGAGGGAGAGACAGGGATAGATAGAGAGAGAGAGAGGGAGAGGGAGTGAGAATTAGAGGTAGAGAGAGAGAGAGGGAGAGAGAGAGAGGGAGGGAGAGGGAAAAGTAGTGTGAGAGAGTGAAAGGGCAGGAGAGTGACAAAGAGGGACAGAGAGTACATGGGTGAGGGTGCGAGAGGGTGATGGAGATAGAGAGAGGGAGAGAGAGTGAGGGAGAGAGACAGAGAGAGAATGAGAGAGAGAGAGAGAGAGAGAGAGGAACAGAGAAATAGTGAGGGGGGACAGAGAGGGAGAGAGGGAGAGAGAGATAGGGAGAGATATAGTGAGAGAGAGAGAGACAGAGGGGAGAGTGAGAGAGAGAGTGAGAGGGAGAGAGATAGAGTGGGAAAGAGAGGTAGAAGGAGTGAGAGAGAGAGGGAGAGATAGGGAAAGTGAGAAGTAGAGGGAGAGAAAGAGAAGAGGAAAGGGGAGAGGGAGAGACAGAGAGAGAGAGAGAGGGAGAGAGAGAGGGTGAGAGAGAGGGTGAGAGAGGGAGAGCGAGAGAGTGGGTGAGAGAGAGAGGGAGGGAGAGAGAGATGGGGAGGGAGAGAGAGAGTGAGTGGGAGATGGAGTGATAGAGAGGGGGAGAGACAGGGAGAGAGAGAAGAGAAAAGAGTGAATGAGAGACAGAAAGAGAGAGGGAGAGGGAGAGAGATGGAGAGAGAGGGTGGAGAGAGAGAAAGATATAGAGAGAGGGAGAGAGAGAGGGAGAGGGAGTGTGAGGTAGAGAGTGGGAGAGTGAGAGAGAGAGGGAGAGGGAGAGAAAGAGAGTGAGAGCTAGAGTGAGAAAGAGGGACGGAGAGAGGGAGTGAGATAGAGTGAGGGAGAGGGAGAGGGAGAGATAGAGAGGAATGGGTGATGGAGAAAGAGAGAGAGGGACAGAGAGAGAGTGAGAGGGAGGGGCAGAGAATATGGGAGAGAGAGAGATATAGGGGAGGGAGAGAGCGAGGAAGAGCAAGTGAGAGAGGGTGGGAGAGAAAGAGAGATAGAGGGGGAGTGATAGAGTGAGTGAGGAAGATGGAGAGGGAGAGAGTGAGGGAGAGTGAGAGGGGGATGGACAGAGAGAGAGTTGGAGAGAGAGAGGGGGAGAGTGAAGGGGAGTGGGAGGGAAGGCGAGAGAGTGAGAGGGCGGGAGAGTGAAAGAGAGGGACAGTGCACATGTGTGGGAGCAAAAAGGAGATGGAGAGAGAGAGAGGGAGGGAGGGAGTGAGAGAGAGGGAGAGAGAGAGAGGATAGAGAGACGGAGGGGGAGAAGGGGAGGGAGGGAGAGATAGAGAAAGAGAGATGGAGGGAGAGATAACGGGAGAGAGTGGGAGATGGAGAGTAAGTTAAGAGAGAAGGGGAGATGGAGAGAGAGAGAGTTTGAGAGAAAGAGATATGGAGAGGGGGAGAGAGAGAAAGAGGGTGAGGGAAATGGTGAGAGAGAAAGAGAGAGGGAGGGATAGTGAGCGAGGGTGGTAGGGAGAGGAGGGGGAGTGAAGAGGGTAAAGGGAGATAGAATGAGAGGGAGAGAGAGAGAGGGAGAGAGGTAGAGAGATAGAGGTGGACAGGGAGAGGGAGAGAAGGATAGGGAGAGAGAGAGAGGGGGAGAGAGAGAGATGGATGTACAGATGGAGAGGGAGAGGGAGGGTGAGAGAGGGAGGGGGAGAGATTGTGAGGGAGGTAGAAAGAGAGAGAGGGAGAGAGAGAGAGGGGGACAGAGTAAGTGAGGGAGGGAGAGGCGAATGGAGAGAGGGAGAGACAGGGATAGATAGAGAGAGAGAGAGGGAGAGGGAGTGAGAGTTAGAGGTAGAGAGAGAGTGAGGGAGAGAGAGAGGGAGGGAGAGGGAAAAGTAGTGTGAGAGAGTGAAAGGGCAGGAGAGTGACAAAGAGGGACAGAGAGTACATGGGTGAGGGTGCGAGAGGGTGATGGAGATAGAGAGAGGGAGAGAGAGTGAGGGAGAGAGACAGAGAGAGAATGAGAGAGAGAGAGAGAGAGAGAGAGAGAGGAACAGAGAAATAGTGAGGGGGGGACAGAGAGGGAGAGAGGGAGAGAGAGATAGGGAGAGATATAGTGAGAGAGAGAGACAGAGGGGAGAGTGAGAGAGAGAGAGTGAGAGGGAGAGAGATAGAGTGGGAAAGAGAGGTAGAAGGAGTGAGAGAGAGAGGGAGAGATAGGGAAAATGAGAGGTAGAGGGAGAGAAAGAGAAGAGGAAAGGGGAGAGGGAGAGACAGAGAGAGAGAGAGGGAGAGAGAGAGGGTGAGGGAGAGGGTGAGAGAGGGAGAGCGAGAGAGTGGGTGAGAGAGAGAGGGAGGGAGAGAGAGATGGGGAGGGAGAGAGAGAGTGAGTGGGAGATGGAGTGATAGAGAGGGGGAGAGACAGGGAGAGAGAGAAGAGAAAAGAGAGAATGAGAGACAGAAAGAGAGAGGGAGAGGGAGAGAGATGGAGAGAGAGGGTGGAGAGAGAGAAAGATATAGAGAGAGGGAGAGAGAGAGGGAGAGGGAGTGTGAGGTAGAGAGTGGGAGAGTGAGAGAGAGAGGGAGAGGGAGAGAAAGAGAGTGAGAGCTAGAGTGAGAAAGAGGGACGGAGAGAGGGAGTGAGATAGAGTGAGGGAGAGGGAGAGGGAGAGATAGAGAGGAATGGGTGATGGAGAAAGAGAGAGAGGGACAGAGAGAGAGTGAGAGGGAGAGGCAGAGAATATGGGAGAGAGAGAGATATAGGGGAGGGAGAGAGCGAGGAAGAGCAAGTGAGAGAGGGTGGGAGAGAAAGAGAGATAGAGGGGGAGTGATAGAGTGAGTGAGGAAGATGGAGAGGGAGAGAGAGAGGGAGAGTGAGAGGGGGATGGACAGAGAGAGAGTTGGAGAGAGAGAGGGGGAGAGTGAAGGGGAGAGGGAGGGAAGGCGAGAGAGTGAGAGGGCGGGAGAGTGAAAGAGAGGGACAGTGCACATGTGTGGGAGCAAAAAGGAGATGGAGAGAGAGAGAGGGAGGGAGGGAGTGAGAGAGAGGGAGAGAGAGAGAGGATAGAGAGACGGAGGGGGAGAAGGGGAGGGAGGGAGAGATAGAGAAAGAGAGATGGAGGGAGAGATAACGGGAGAGAGTGGGAGATGGAGAGTAAGTTAAGAGAGAAGGGGAGATGGAGAGAGAGAGAGTTTGAGAGAAAGAGATATGGAGAGGGGGAGAGAGAGAAAGAGGGTGAGGGAAATGGTGAGAGAGAAAGAGAGAGGGAGGGATAGTGAGCGAGGGTGGTAGGGAGAGGAGGGGGAGTGAAGAGGGTAAAGGGAGATAGAATGAGAGGGAGAGAGAGAGAGGGAGAGAGGTAGAGAGATAGAGGTGGACAGGGAGAGGGAGAGAAGGATAGGGAGAGAGAGAGAGGGGGAGAGAGAGAAATGGATGGACAGATGGAGAGGGAGAGGGAGGGTGAGAGAGGGAGGGGGAGAGATTGTGAGGGAGGTAGAAAGAGAGAGTGGGAGAGAGAGAGAGGGGGGCAGAGTAAGTGAGGGAGGGAGAGGCGAATGGACAGAGGGAGAGACAGGGATAGATAGAGAGAGTGAGAGGGAGAGGGAGTGAGAGGTAGAGGTAGAGAGAGAGAGAGGGAGAGAGAGAGAGGGAGGGAGAGGGAAAAGTAGTGTGAGAGAGTGAAAGGGCAGGAGAGTGACAAAGAGGGACAGAGAGTACATGGGTGAGGGTGCGAGAGGGTGATGGAGATAGAGAGAGGGAGAGAGAGTGAGGGAGAGAGACAGAGAGAGAATGAGAGAGAGAGAGAGAGAGAGAGAGAGGAACAGAGAAATAGTGAGGGGGGGACAGAGAGGGAGAGAGGGAGAGAGAGATAGGGAGAGATATAGTGAGAGAGAGAGACAGAGGGGAGAGTGAGAGAGAGAGAGTGAGAGGGAGATAGATAGAGTGGGAAAGAGAGGTAGAAGGAGTGAGAGAGAGAGGGAGAGATAGGGAAAGTGAGAGGTAGAGGGAGAGAAAGAGAAGAGGAAAGGGGAGAGGGAGAGACAGAGAGGGAGAGAGAGAGGGTGAGGGAGAGGGTGAGAGAGGGAGAGCGAGAGAGTGGGTGAGAGAGAGAGAGGGAGAGAGAGATGGGGAGGGAGAGAGAGAGTGAGTGGGAGATGGAGTGAAAGAGAGGGGGAGAGACAGGGAGAGAGAGAAGAGAAAAGAGAGAATGAGAGACAGAAAGAGAGAGGGAGAGGGAGAGAGATGGAGAGAGAGAGGGTGGAGAGAGAGAAAGATATAGAGAGAGGGAGAGAGAGAGGGAGAGGGAGTGTGAGGTAGAGAGTGGGAGAGTGAGAGAGAGAGGGAGAGGGAGAGAAAGAGAGTGAGAGCTAGAGTGAGAAAGAGGGACGGAGAGAGGGAGTGAGATAGAGTGAGAGGGAGAGGGAGAGGTAGAGATAGAGAGGAATGGGTGATGGAGAAAGAGAGAGAGGGACAGAGAGAGAGTGAGAGGGAGAGGCAGAGAATATGGGAGAGAGAGAAATATAGGGGAGGGAGAGAGCGAGGAAGAGCAAGTGAGAGAGGGTGGGAGAGAAAGAGAGATAGAGGGGGAGTGATAGAGTGAGTGAGGAAGATGGAGAGGGAGAGAGAGAGGGAGAGTGAGAGGGAGAGGGAGACAGCGAGAGAGGTAGAGAGGGAGACAGAAGGAGAGGGAGAGACTGAGAGAGGGAGAGGGAGAGGGAGGGAGAAAGAGGGGAGGGAGAGAGGGAGAGTGAGAGAGAGGGAGAGGGAGAGAGTTGGTGGAAGAGAGAGGAAGGAGAGAGAGCGAGAGTGGGTGAGAGAGAGAGAAAGATATGAGAGAGGGAGAGAGAGAGGGAGAGGGAGTGTGAGGTAGACAGTGGGAGTGAGAGAGAGAGGGAGAGGGAGAGAAAGAGAGTGAGAGCTAGAGTGAGAAAGAGGGACGGAGAGAGGGAGTGAGATAGAGTGAGAGGGAGAGGGAGAGGGAGAGATAGAGAGGAATGGGTGATGGAGAAAGAGAGAGAGAGGGACAGAGAGAGAGTGAGAGGGAGAGGCAGAGAATATGGGAGAGAGAGAGATATAGGGGAGGGAGAGAGCGAGGAAGAGCAAGTGAGAGAGGGTGGGAGAGAAAGAGAGAGAGAGGGGGGAGTGATAGAGAGAGAGAGGGGGAGTGATAGAGAGAGGGACAGAGAAAGAGAGGGAGAGAGTGAGAGAGGGAGGGTGAGAGGGAGAGGGAGACAGCGAGAGAGGTAGAGAGAGAGACAGAAGGAGAGGGAGAGTGAGAGAGAGGGAGAGGGAGAGAGTTGGTGGAAGAGAGAGGAAGGAGAGAGAGCGAGAGTGGGTGAGAGAGAGAGAAAGATATGAGAGAGAGAGAGGGAGATGGAGGGAGAGTGTGAGGGAAAGTGTGGGAGAGTGGGAGAGAGAAGGAGAGGGAGTGAAAGAGAATGAGAGGTAGAGTGAGAGAGAGGGACAGAGGGAGGGATGGAGAGAGGGACAGAGTGAGGGAGAGGGAAAGGAGAGAGGGAGAGAGAGATAGATAGAGAGGGAGAGAGGGGGGTGAGGGAGAGAGAGGTAGAGGTAGAGAAGGAGAGGGAGAGAGGGAGAGGGGGCAAGAGAGATGGATGGACAGAGAGAGGGAGAGAGAGAGAGAGTAAGAGTGAGGGAGGGAGAGGGGAAGGGAGAGAGGGAGAGAGAGAGATAGAGAGAGAGAGAGAGGGGGAGGGAGAGGGAGAGGGAGAGAGACGGGGAGCGAGAGAGAGATGGATGGACTAAGAGAGAGTTGGAGAGAGAGAGGGAGAGAGAGAGAAGGGGAGAGGGAGGGGAGAGGCAAAAGTAGTGTGAGAGAGTGAAAGGGCGGCAGAGTGACATAGAGCGACAGAGTGTACACGGGTGAGGGTGCGAGAGGGTGATGGAGATAGAGAGAGGGATAGAGAGAGTGAGGGAGGGAGACAGAGAGAGAATGAGAGAGAGAGAGAGAGAGAGAGAGAGAGAGGAACAGAGATAGAGTGAGGGAGGGACAGAGAAGGAGAGAGGGAGAGAGAGAGAGATAGAGAGAGAGAGAGATAGAGGGAGAGAGAGAGGGAGAGGGAGAGAGGGAATTGGGGATGGAGAGAGAGTGTGAGTGGGAGATGGAGTGAGAGAGAGGGGGAGAGACAGAGAGAGAGGAGTGGAAGAGAGGAATGAGAGAGACAAAGAGAGGAAGAGAGAGGGAGAGAGATGGAGAGAGAGAGGGGGGAGAGAGAAAGATAGAGAGAGAGGGAGAGAGAGAGGGTGATGGAGAGAAAGAGAGTGAGAGCTAGAGTTAGAGAGAGGGACAGGGAGAGAGGGAGTGAGATAGAGTGAGTGGGAGAGGGAGAGAGAGAGAGAGGAGTGGGTGATGGAGAAAGAGAGAGATATAGGGGAGGGCAAGAGTGAGGTAGAGCGAGTGAGAGAGGGTGGGAGAGAAAGAGAGAGAGAGGGGAGTGAGAGAGAGAGTGTTAGAGAAAGAGAGGGAGAGAGTAAGCGAGGAAGGATGAGAGGGAGAGGGAAGCAGAGAGAGAGGTAGGGAGAGAGAGACAGGAGAGGGAGAGAGGGAGGCAGAGAGAGTGTGAGAGAGGGAGGGAGAGATAGAGAGGTAGAGAGAGAGAGAGAGAGGGAGGGAGGGAGAGGGGGAGAAATGGAGAGGGGGAGGGAAGGACAGAGAGTGTGAGGGAGGGAGGCAGAGAGAGAATGAGAGAGAGAGAGTGAGAGAGAGAGAGGGGACAGAGAAAGAGTGAGGGAGGGAGATGGAGAGGGAGAGAGAGAGGGAGAGTGAGAGGGGGATGGACAGAGAGAGAGTTGGTGAGAGAGAGGGGGAGAGTGAAGGGGAGAGGGAGGGAAGGCGAGAGAGTGAGAGGGCGGGAGAGTGAAAGAGAGGGACAGTGCACATGTGTGGGAGCTAAAAGGAGATGGAGAGAGAGAGAGGGAGGGAGGGAGTGAGAGAGAGGGAGAGAGAGAGAGGATAGAGAGACGGAGGGGGATAAGGGGAGGGAGGGAGAGATAGAGAAAGAGAGATGGAGTGAGAGATAACGGGAGAGAGTGGGAGATGGAGAGTAAGTTAAGAGAGAAGGGGAGATGGAGAGAGAGAGAGTTTGAGAGAAAGAGATATAGAGAGGGGGAGAGAGAGAAAGAGGGTGAGGGAAATGGTGAGAGAGAAAGAGAGAGGGAGGGATAGTGAGCGAGGGTGGTAGGGAGAGGAGGGGGAGTGAAGAGGGTAACGGGAGATAGAATGAGAGGGAGAGAGAGAGAGGGAGAGGTAGAGAGATAGAGGTGGACAGGGAGAGGGAGAGAAGGATAGGGAGAGAGAGAGAGGGGGAGAGAGAGAGATGGATGGACATGGAGAGGGAGAGGGAGGGTGAGAGAGGGAGGGGGAGAGATTGTGAGGGAGGTAGAAAGAGAGAGAGGGAGAGAGAGAGAGGGGGACAGAGTAAGTGAGGGAGGGAGAGGCGAATGGAGAGAGGGAGAGACAGGGATAGATAGAGAGAGAGAGAGGGAGAGGGAGTGAGAATTAGAGGTAGAGAGAGAGAGAGGGAGAGAGAGAGAGGGAGGGAGAGGGAAAAGTAGTGTGAGAGAGTGAAAGGGCAGGAGAGTGACAAAGAGGGACAGAGAGTACATGGGTGAGGGTGCGAGAGGGTGATGGAGATAGAGAGAGGGAGAGAGAGTGAGGGAGAGAGACAGAGAGAGAATGAGAGAGAGAGAGAGAGAGAGAGAGAGGAACAGAGAAATAGTGAGGGGGGGCAGAGAGGGAGAGAGGGAGAGAGAGATAGGGAGAGATATAGTGAGAGAGAGAGACAGAGGGGAGAGTGAGAGAGAGAGTGAGAGGGAGAGAGATAGAGTGGGAAAGAGAGGTAGAAGGAGTGAGAGAGAGAGGGAGAGATAGGGAAAGTGAGAAGTAGAGGGAGAGAAAGAGAAGAGGAAAGGGGAGAGGGAGAGACAGAGAGAGAGAGAGAGGGAGAGAGAGAGGGTGAGGGAGAGGGTGAGAGAGGGAGAGCGAGAGAGTGGGTGAGAGAGAGAGGGAGGGAGAGAGAGATGGGGAGGGAGAGAGAGAGTGAGTGGGAGATGGAGTGATAGAGAGGGGGAGAGACAGGGAGAGAGAGAAGAGAAAAGAGTGAATGAGAGACAGAAAGAGAGAGGGAGAGGGAGAGAGATGGAGAGAGAGGGTGGAGAGAGAGAAAGATATAGAGAGAGGGAGAGAGAGAGGGAGAGGGAGTGTGAGGTAGAGAGTGGGAGAGTGAGAGAGAGAGGGAGAGGGAGAGAAAGAGAGTGAGAGCTAGAGTGAGAAAGAGGGACGGAGAGAGGGAGTGAGATAGAGTGAGGGAGAGGGAGAGGGAGAGATAGAGAGGAATGGGTGATGGAGAAAGAGAGAGAGGGACAGAGAGAGAGTGAGAGGGAGGGGCAGAGAATATGGGAGAGAGAGAGATATAGGGGAGGGAGAGAGCGAGGAAGAGCAAGTGAGAGAGGGTGGGAGAGAAAGAGAGATAGAGGGGGAGTGATAGAGTGAGTGAGGAAGATGGAGAGGGAGAGAGAGAGGGAGAGTGAGAGGGGGATGGACAGAGAGAGAGTTGGAGAGAGAGAGGGGGAGAGTGAAGGGGAGTGGGAGGGAAGGCGAGAGAGTGAGAGGGCGGGAGAGTGAAAGAGAGGGACAGTGCACATGTGTGGGAGCAAAAAGGAGATGGAGAGAGAGAGAGGGAGGGAGGGAGTGAGAGAGAGGGAGAGAGAGAGAGGATAGAGAGACGGAGGGGGAGAAGGGGAGGGAGGGAGAGATAGAGAAAGAGAGATGGAGGGAGAGATAACGGGAGAGAGTGGGAGATGGAGAGTAAGTTAAGAGAGAAGGGGAGATGGAGAGAGAGAGAGTTTGAGAGAAAGAGATATGGAGAGGGGGAGAGAGAGAAAGAGGGTGAGGGAAATGGTGAGAGAGAAAGAGAGAGGGAGGGATAGTGAGCGAGGGTGGTAGGGAGAGGAGGGGGAGTGAAGAGGGTAAAGGGAGATAGAATGAGAGGGAGAGAGAGAGAGGGAGAGAGGTAGAGAGATAGAGGTGGACAGGGAGAGGGAGAGAAGGATAGGGAGAGAGAGAGAGGGGGAGAGAGAGAGATGGATGTACAGATGGAGAGGGAGAGGGAGGGTGAGAGAGGGAGGGGGAGAGATTGTGAGGGAGGTAGAAAGAGAGAGAGGGAGAGAGAGAGAGGGGGACAGAGTAAGTGAGGGAGGGAGAGGCGAATGGAGAGAGGGAGAGACAGGGATAGATAGAGAGAGAGAGAGGGAGAGGGAGTGAGAGTTAGAGGTAGAGAGAGAGAGAGGGAGAGAGAGAGGGAGGGAGAGGGAAAAGTAGTGTGAGAGAGTGAAAGGGCAGGAGAGTGACAAAGAGGGACAGAGAGTACATGGGTGAGGGTGCGAGAGGGTGATGGAGATAGAGAGAGGGAGAGAGAGTGAGGGAGAGAGACAGAGAGAGAATGAGAGAGAGAGAGAGAGAGAGAGAGAGAGAGAGGAACAGAGAAATAGTGAGGGGGGGACAGAGAGGGAGAGAGGGAGAGAGAGATAGGGAGAGATATAGTGAGAGAGAGAGACAGAGGGGAGAGTGAGAGAGAGAGAGTGAGAGGGAGAGAGATAGAGTGGGAAAGAGAGGTAGAAGGAGTGAGAGAGAGAGGGAGAGATAGGGAAAATGAGAGGTAGAGGGAGAGAAAGAGAAGAGGAAAGGGGAGAGGGAGAGACAGAGAGAGAGAGAGGGAGAGAGAGAGGGTGAGGGAGAGGGTGAGAGAGGGAGAGCGAGAGAGTGGGTGAGAGAGAGAGGGAGGGAGAGAGAGATGGGGAGGGAGAGAGAGAGTGAGTGGGAGATGGAGTGATAGAGAGGGGGAGAGACAGGGAGAGAGAGAAGAGAAAAGAGAGAATGAGAGACAGAAAGAGAGAGGGAGAGGGAGAGAGATGGAGAGAGAGGGTGGAGAGAGAGAAAGATATAGAGAGAGGGAGAGAGAGAGGGAGAGGGAGTGTGAGGTAGAGAGTGGGAGAGTGAGAGAGAGAGGGAGAGGGAGAGAAAGAGAGTGAGAGCTAGAGTGAGAAAGAGGGACGGAGAGAGGGAGTGAGATAGAGTGAGAGGGAGAGGGAGAGGTAGAGATAGAGAGGAATGGGTGATGGAGAAAGAGAGAGAGGGACAGAGAGAGAGTGAGAGGGAGAGGCAGAGAATATGGGAGAGAGAGAAATATAGGGGAGGGAGAGAGCGAGGAAGAGCAAGTGAGAGAGGGTGGGAGAGAAAGAGAGATAGAGGGGGAGTGATAGAGTGAGTGAGGAAGATGGAGAGGGAGAGAGAGAGGGAGAGTGAGAGGGAGAGGGAGACAGCGAGAGAGGTAGAGAGGGAGACAGAAGGAGAGGGAGAGACTGAGAGAGGGAGAGGGAGAGGGAGGGAGAAAGAGGGGAGGGAGAGAGGGAGAGTGAGAGAGAGGGAGAGGGAGAGAGTTGGTGGAAGAGAGAGGAAGGAGAGAGAGCGAGAGTGGGTGAGAGAGAGAGAAAGATATGAGAGAGGGAGAGAGAGAGGGAGAGGGAGTGTGAGGTAGACAGTGGGAGTGAGAGAGAGAGGGAGAGGGAGAGAAAGAGAGTGAGAGCTAGAGTGAGAAAGAGGGACGGAGAGAGGGAGTGAGATAGAGTGAGAGGGAGAGGGAGAGGGAGAGATAGAGAGGAATGGGTGATGGAGAAAGAGAGAGAGAGGGACAGAGAGAGAGTGAGAGGGAGAGGCAGAGAATATGGGAGAGAGAGAGATATAGGGGAGGGAGAGAGCGAGGAAGAGCAAGTGAGAGAGGGTGGGAGAGAAAGAGAGAGAGAGGGGGGAGTGATAGAGAGAGAGAGGGGGAGTGATAGAGAGAGGGACAGAGAAAGAGAGGGAGAGAGTGAGAGAGGGAGGGTGAGAGGGAGAGGGAGACAGCGAGAGAGGTAGAGAGAGAGACAGAAGGAGAGGGAGAGTGAGAGAGAGGGAGAGGGAGAGAGTTGGTGGAAGAGAGAGGAAGGAGAGAGAGCGAGAGTGGGTGAGAGAGAGAGAAAGATATGAGAGAGAGAGAGGGAGATGGAGGGAGAGTGTGAGGGAAAGTGTGGGAGAGTGGGAGAGAGAAGGAGAGGGAGTGAAAGAGAATGAGAGGTAGAGTGAGAGAGAGGGACAGAGGGAGGGATGGAGAGAGGGACAGAGTGAGGGAGAGGGAAAGGAGAGAGGGAGAGAGAGATAGATAGAGAGGGAGAGAGGGGGGTGAGGGAGAGAGAGGTAGAGGTAGAGAAGGAGAGGGAGAGAGGGAGAGGGGGCAAGAGAGATGGATGGACAGAGAGAGGGAGAGAGAGAGAGAGTAAGAGTGAGGGAGGGAGAGGGGAAGGGAGAGAGGGAGAGAGAGAGATAGAGAGAGAGAGAGAGGGGGAGGGAGAGGGAGAGGGAGAGAGACGGGGAGCGAGAGAGAGATGGATGGACTAAGAGAGAGTTGGAGAGAGAGAGGGAGAGAGAGAGAAGGGGAGAGGGAGGGGAGAGGCAAAAGTAGTGTGAGAGAGTGAAAGGGCGGCAGAGTGACATAGAGCGACAGAGTGTACACGGGTGAGGGTGCGAGAGGGTGATGGAGATAGAGAGAGGGATAGAGAGAGTGAGGGAGGGAGACAGAGAGAGAATGAGAGAGAGAGAGAGAGAGAGAGAGAGAGAGGAACAGAGATAGAGTGAGGGAGGGACAGAGAAGGAGAGAGGGAGAGAGAGAGAGATAGAGAGAGAGAGAGATAGAGGGAGAGAGAGAGGGAGAGGGAGAGAGGGAATTGGGGATGGAGAGAGAGTGTGAGTGGGAGATGGAGTGAGAGAGAGGGGGAGAGACAGAGAGAGAGGAGTGGAAGAGAGGAATGAGAGAGACAAAGAGAGGAAGAGAGAGGGAGAGAGATGGAGAGAGAGAGGGGGGAGAGAGAAAGATAGAGAGAGAGGGAGAGAGAGAGGGTGATGGAGAGAAAGAGAGTGAGAGCTAGAGTTAGAGAGAGGGACAGGGAGAGAGGGAGTGAGATAGAGTGAGTGGGAGAGGGAGAGAGAGAGAGAGGAGTGGGTGATGGAGAAAGAGAGAGATATAGGGGAGGGCAAGAGTGAGGTAGAGCGAGTGAGAGAGGGTGGGAGAGAAAGAGAGAGAGAGGGGAGTGAGAGAGAGAGTGTTAGAGAAAGAGAGGGAGAGAGTAAGCGAGGAAGGATGAGAGGGAGAGGGAAGCAGAGAGAGAGGTAGGGAGAGAGAGACAGGAGAGGGAGAGAGGGAGGCAGAGAGAGTGTGAGAGAGGGAGGGAGAGATAGAGAGGTAGAGAGAGAGAGAGAGAGGGAGGGAGGGAGAGGGGGAGAAATGGAGAGGGGGAGGGAAGGACAGAGAGTGTGAGGGAGGGAGGCAGAGAGAGAATGAGAGAGAGAGAGTGAGAGAGAGAGAGGGGACAGAGAAAGAGTGAGGGAGGGAGATGGAGAGGGAGAGAGAGAGGGAGAGTGAGAGGGGGATGGACAGAGAGAGAGTTGGTGAGAGAGAGGGGGAGAGTGAAGGGGAGAGGGAGGGAAGGCGAGAGAGTGAGAGGGCGGGAGAGTGAAAGAGAGGGACAGTGCACATGTGTGGGAGCTAAAAGGAGATGGAGAGAGAGAGAGGGAGGGAGGGAGTGAGAGAGAGGGAGAGAGAGAGAGGATAGAGAGACGGAGGGGGATAAGGGGAGGGAGGGAGAGATAGAGAAAGAGAGATGGAGTGAGAGATAACGGGAGAGAGTGGGAGATGGAGAGTAAGTTAAGAGAGAAGGGGAGATGGAGAGAGAGAGAGTTTGAGAGAAAGAGATATAGAGAGGGGGAGAGAGAGAAAGAGGGTGAGGGAAATGGTGAGAGAGAAAGAGAGAGGGAGGGATAGTGAGCGAGGGTGGTAGGGAGAGGAGGGGGAGTGAAGAGGGTAACGGGAGATAGAATGAGAGGGAGAGAGAGAGAGGGAGAGGTAGAGAGATAGAGGTGGACAGGGAGAGGGAGAGAAGGATAGGGAGAGAGAGAGAGGGGGAGAGAGAGAGATGGATGGACATGGAGAGGGAGAGGGAGGGTGAGAGAGGGAGGGGGAGAGATTGTGAGGGAGGTAGAAAGAGAGAGAGGGAGAGAGAGAGAGGGGGACAGAGTAAGTGAGGGAGGGAGAGGCGAATGGAGAGAGGGAGAGACAGGGATAGATAGAGAGAGAGAGAGGGAGAGGGAGTGAGAATTAGAGGTAGAGAGAGAGAGAGGGAGAGAGAGAGAGGGAGGGAGAGGGAAAAGTAGTGTGAGAGAGTGAAAGGGCAGGAGAGTGACAAAGAGGGACAGAGAGTACATGGGTGAGGGTGCGAGAGGGTGATGGAGATAGAGAGAGGGAGAGAGAGTGAGGGAGAGAGACAGAGAGAGAATGAGAGAGAGAGAGAGAGAGAGAGAGAGGAACAGAGAAATAGTGAGGGGGGACAGAGAGGGAGAGAGGGAGAGAGAGATAGGGAGAGATATAGTGAGAGAGAGAGACAGAGGGGAGAGTGAGAGAGAGAGTGAGAGGGAGAGAGATAGAGTGGGAAAGAGAGGTAGAAGGAGTGAGAGAGAGAGGGAGAGATAGGGAAAGTGAGAAGTAGAGGGAGAGAAAGAGAAGAGGAAAGGGGAGAGGGAGAGACAGAGAGAGAGAGAGAGGGAGAGAGAGAGGGTGAGGGAGAGGGTGAGAGAGGGAGAGCGAGAGAGTGGGTGAGAGAGAGAGGGAGGGAGAGAGAGATGGGGAGGGAGAGAGAGAGTGAGTGGGAGATGGAGTGATAGAGAGGGGGAGAGACAGGGAGAGAGAGAAGAGAAAAGAGTGAATGAGAGACAGAAAGAGAGAGGGAGAGGGAGAGAGATGGAGAGAGAGGGTGGAGAGAGAGAAAGATATAGAGAGAGGGAGAGAGAGAGGGAGAGGGAGTGTGAGGTAGAGAGTGGGAGAGTGAGAGAGAGAGGGAGAGGGAGAGAAAGAGAGTGAGAGCTAGAGTGAGAAAGAGGGACGGAGAGAGGGAGTGAGATAGAGTGAGGGAGAGGGAGAGGGAGAGATAGAGAGGAATGGGTGATGGAGAAAGAGAGAGAGGGACAGAGAGAGAGTGAGAGGGAGGGGCAGAGAATATGGGAGAGAGAGAGATATAGGGGAGGGAGAGAGCGAGGAAGAGCAAGTGAGAGAGGGTGGGAGAGAAAGAGAGATAGAGGGGGAGTGATAGAGTGAGTGAGGAAGATGGAGAGGGAGAGAGAGAGGGAGAGTGAGAGGGGGATGGACAGAGAGAGAGTTGGAGAGAGAGAGGGGGAGAGTGAAGGGGAGTGGGAGGGAAGGCGAGAGAGTGAGAGGGCGGGAGAGTGAAAGAGAGGGACAGTGCACATGTGTGGGAGCAAAAAGGAGATGGAGAGAGAGAGAGGGAGGGAGGGAGTGAGAGAGAGGGAGAGAGAGAGAGGATAGAGAGACGGAGGGGGAGAAGGGGAGGGAGGGAGAGATAGAGAAAGAGAGATGGAGGGAGAGATAACGGGAGAGAGTGGGAGATGGAGAGTAAGTTAAGAGAGAAGGGGAGATGGAGAGAGAGAGAGTTTGAGAGAAAGAGATATGGAGAGGGGGAGAGAGAGAAAGAGGGTGAGGGAAATGGTGAGAGAGAAAGAGAGAGGGAGGGATAGTGAGCGAGGGTGGTAGGGAGAGGAGGGGGAGTGAAGAGGGTAAAGGGAGATAGAATGAGAGGGAGAGAGAGAGAGGGAGAGAGGTAGAGAGATAGAGGTGGACAGGGAGAGGGAGAGAAGGATAGGGAGAGAGAGAGAGGGGGAGAGAGAGAGATGGATGTACAGATGGAGAGGGAGAGGGAGGGTGAGAGAGGGAGGGGGAGAGATTGTGAGGGAGGTAGAAAGAGAGAGAGGGAGAGAGAGAGAGGGGGACAGAGTAAGTGAGGGAGGGAGAGGCGAATGGAGAGAGGGAGAGACAGGGATAGATAGAGAGAGAGAGAGGGAGAGGGAGTGAGAGTTAGAGGTAGAGAGAGAGAGAGGGAGAGAGAGAGGGAGGGAGAGGGAAAAGTAGTGTGAGAGAGTGAAAGGGCAGGAGAGTGACAAAGAGGGACAGAGAGTACATGGGTGAGGGTGCGAGAGGGTGATGGAGATAGAGAGAGGGAGAGAGAGTGAGGGAGAGAGACAGAGAGAGAATGAGAGAGAGAGAGAGAGAGAGAGAGAGAGAGGAACAGAGAAATAGTGAGGGGGGGACAGAGAGGGAGAGAGGGAGAGAGAGATAGGGAGAGATATAGTGAGAGAGAGAGACAGAGGGGAGAGTGAGAGAGAGAGAGTGAGAGGGAGAGAGATAGAGTGGGAAAGAGAGGTAGAAGGAGTGAGAGAGAGAGGGAGAGATAGGGAAAATGAGAGGTAGAGGGAGAGAAAGAGAAGAGGAAAGGGGAGAGGGAGAGACAGAGAGAGAGAGAGGGAGAGAGAGAGGGTGAGGGAGAGGGTGAGAGAGGGAGAGCGAGAGAGTGGGTGAGAGAGAGAGGGAGGGAGAGAGAGATGGGGAGGGAGAGAGAGAGTGAGTGGGAGATGGAGTGATAGAGAGGGGGAGAGACAGGGAGAGAGAGAAGAGAAAAGAGAGAATGAGAGACAGAAAGAGAGAGGGAGAGGGAGAGAGATGGAGAGAGAGGGTGGAGAGAGAGAAAGATATAGAGAGAGGGAGAGAGAGAGGGAGAGGGAGTGTGAGGTAGAGAGTGGGAGAGTGAGAGAGAGAGGGAGAGGGAGAGAAAGAGAGTGAGAGCTAGAGTGAGAAAGAGGGACGGAGAGAGGGAGTGAGATAGAGTGAGGGAGAGGGAGAGGGAGAGATAGAGAGGAATGGGTGATGGAGAAAGAGAGAGAGGGACAGAGAGAGAGTGAGAGGGAGAGGCAGAGAATATGGGAGAGAGAGAGATATAGGGGAGGGAGAGAGCGAGGAAGAGCAAGTGAGAGAGGGTGGGAGAGAAAGAGAGATAGAGGGGGAGTGATAGAGTGAGTGAGGAAGATGGAGAGGGAGAGAGAGAGGGAGAGTGAGAGGGGGATGGACAGAGAGAGAGTTGGAGAGAGAGAGGGGGAGAGTGAAGGGGAGAGGGAGGGAAGGCGAGAGAGTGAGAGGGCGGGAGAGTGAAAGAGAGGGACAGTGCACATGTGTGGGAGCAAAAAGGAGATGGAGAGAGAGAGAGGGAGGGAGGGAGTGAGAGAGAGGGAGAGAGAGAGAGGATAGAGAGACGGAGGGGGAGAAGGGGAGGGAGGGAGAGATAGAGAAAGAGAGATGGAGGGAGAGATAACGGGAGAGAGTGGGAGATGGAGAGTAAGTTAAGAGAGAAGGGGAGATGGAGAGAGAGAGAGTTTGAGAGAAAGAGATATGGAGAGGGGGAGAGAGAGAAAGAGGGTGAGGGAAATGGTGAGAGAGAAAGAGAGAGGGAGGGATAGTGAGCGAGGGTGGTAGGGAGAGGAGGGGGAGTGAAGAGGGTAAAGGGAGATAGAATGAGAGGGAGAGAGAGAGAGGGAGAGAGGTAGAGAGATAGAGGTGGACAGGGAGAGGGAGAGAAGGATAGGGAGAGAGAGAGAGGGGGAGAGAGAGAAATGGATGGACAGATGGAGAGGGAGAGGGAGGGTGAGAGAGGGAGGGGGAGAGATTGTGAGGGAGGTAGAAAGAGAGAGTGGGAGAGAGAGAGAGGGGGGCAGAGTAAGTGAGGGAGGGAGAGGCGAATGGAGAGAGGGAGAGACAGGGATAGATAGAGAGAGAGAGGGAGAGGGAGTGAGAGGGAGAGGTAGAGAGGGAGAGGGAGAGAGAGAGGGGGAAGAGAGAGGGACGGATGGACAGAGTTGGAGAGAGAGAGGGAGGGAGAGGGAAGGGGAGAGGGGTGGAGAGAGAGAGAGGGAGGGAGAGGGAAAAGTAGTGTGAGAGAGTGAAAGGGCAGGAGAGTGACAGAGGGACAGAGAGTACATGGGTGAGGGTGCGAGAGGGTGATGGAGATAGAGAGAGGGAGAGAGAGAGTGAGGGAGGGAGACAGAGAGAGAATGAGGGAGAGAGAGAGGAACAGAGAAAGAGTGAGTGAGGGACAGAGAGGGAGAGAGGGAGAGGGAGAGAGATAGAGTGGGAAAGAGAGGTAGAAGGAGTGAGAGAGGGAGGGAGAGATAGGGAAAGTGAGAGGTAGAGGGAGAGAAAGAGAAGAGGAAAGGGGAGAGGGAGAGACAGAGAGAGAGAGAGGGAGAGAGAGAGGGTGAGGGAGAGGGTGAGAGAGGGAGAGCGAGAGAATGGGCGAGAGAGAGTGGGAGTGAGAGAGAGAGATGGGGGAGGAAGAGAGAGTGAGTAGGAGATGGAGTGAAAGAGAGGGGGAGAGACTGGGAGAGAGAGAGGAGAAAAGAGAGAATGAGAGACAGAAAGAGAGAGGGAGACGGAGAGAGATGGAGAGAGAGAGGGTGGGGAGAGAGAAAGATATAGAAGGAGAGAGAGAGGGAGAGGGAGTGTGAGGGAGAGAGTGGGAGAGTGAGAGAGAGAGAGGGATAGGGAGAGAAAGAGAGTGAGAGATAGTGAGAAAGAGGGACGGAGAGAGGGAGTGAGATAGAGTGAGAGGGAGAGGGAGAAAGAGAGATAGAGAGGAATGGGAGATGGAGAAACAGAGAGAGGGACAGAGAGAGAGTGCGAGGGAGAGGCAGAGAAAATGGGAGAGAGAGAGATATAGGGGAGGGAGAGAGCGAGGGAGAGTGAGGGAGAGCGTGTGAGAGAGGGTGGGAGAGAAAGAGAGAGAGAGGGGGAGTGAGAGAGAGAGGGACAGAGAAAGAGAGGGAGAGAGTGAGAGAGGGAGGGTGAGAGGGAGAGGGAGACAGAGAGAGTGGTAGATAGAGAGACAGAAGGAGAGGGAGAGAGTGAGAGAGGGAGAGTGAGAGGGAGGGAGAGGGAGAGAGATGGTGGAAGAGAGAGGAAGGAGAGAGAGCGAGTGGGTGAGAGAGAGAGAAAGATATGCGAGAGGGAGAGAGAGAGGGAGATGGAGAGAGAGTGAGAGGGAAAGTGTGGGAGAGTGGTAGAGTGGGAGAGTGTGTGAAAGAGAGTGAGAGGTAGAGTGAGAGAGAGTTACAGAGGGAGGGATGGAGAGAGAGAGACTGAGAAGGGAAAGAGAGAGTGATAGGGGAGATGGAGAAAGAGAGAGGGACAGAGAGAGACAGGGAGAGGGAGAGAGAGAGAGAGAGGAAGGTAAGAGAGAGAGGGGGAGAGAGAGAGATTGAGAGAGCGAGAAAGACAGAGAAAAGTAGAGTGGGAGAGAAGGAGGCAGAGAGAGAGTGAGAGAGAGAGCGGGAGAGGGAGCGAGTGGGAGAGTGAGGGAGTGGGAGAGAGAGGGGGATGGAGAGAGAGAGAGGGTTAGAGTGTGAGGGAGAGAGAAAGAGGGAGATGGAGAGAGAGAGGGAGCAAATGAGAGATGGAGTGAGAGATAGGGAACGAGAGAGGGAGAGGGAGAGAAAGAGAAGAGGGAAGGGGAGAGGGAGACAGAGAGGGAGACAGAAAGGGTGAGGGAGAGAGTGAGAGAGGGACAGAGTGAGTGAGAGAGAGTGAGAGAGAGAAGGAGAGGGAGAGAGTGGGAGAGAGAGAGGGAGAGCAAGATAGAGAGGGAGAGGGAGAGAAATAGTGAGGTAGTGAGAGTGAGAGGTAAAGAGAGAGAGAGAGTTTAAGATGGAAAGAGAGAGAAAAAGAGAGAGAAAGAGTGAGAGGAGAGAGAGGGGGAGAGGAAGAGAGCGAGGGGGAGAGAGAAAAAGATAGAGAGAGAGGGAGACAGAGAGGGTGAGGGAGAGAGTGTGAGGGAGAAAGTGCGAAAGAGAGAGTGAAAGAGAGGGAGAGAGTGGGATAGAGAGAGGGGGTGCAAGATAGAGAGGGAGATGGAGAGAAAGAGTGAGATGTAGTGAGAGTGAGAGGTAAAGAGAGAGAGAGAGAGAGGGAGAGGTTAAGATGGAGAGAAAGAGAGAAAGAGAGCTATAAAGAGTGAGAGGAGAGAGAGGGGGAGAGGGAGGGGGAGAGAGAAAGATAGAGAGAGAGAAAGAGGGAGAGAGAGTGTGAGGGAGTGGGAGAGTGAGAGAGAGAGAGGAGAGGGAGAGAAAGAAAATGAGAGGTAGAGTGAGAGAGAGAGGTACAAGGATAGAGGGAGAGAGATAGAGTGAGAGGGAGAGGGAGAGAGAGAATGAGAGAGTGGGAGATGGAGAAAGTGAGAGAGGGACAGAGAGAGAGTGAGAGGGAGAGGGAGAGAGAGGGAGTGGGTGAGAGAGAGTAGGGTGAGAGATAGAGGGAGAGAGAGAAAGGGAGAGAGATAGGAAGAGAGACAGAAAGAGAGAGAGAGGGGAGAAGGAGAGGGAGAGAGAGGAGGAGAGTGAGAGAGAGGGAGTGGGAGAGAGAGTGTGGGGAGAGAGAGTGAGGGAGAGAGAGATAGGGAGAGATATAGTGAGAGAGACAGAGAAGGGAGAGTGAGAGAAAGAGAGTGAGAGGGAGAGAGATAGAGTGGGAAAGAGAGGGAGAAGGAGAGAGAGGGAGAGTGAGAGACAGAGAGAAGGGGAGAGAGAGATATATATAGGGGAAGGAGAGAGAGACAAAGAGAGTGAGTGAGAGGTAGAGAGAGAGTGAGAGAGTGAGGGAGAGCAAGAGAGTGAGAGCTGGAGTGAGAGAGAGAGGGACAGGGAGAGAGGGACTGAGATAGAGTGAGTGGGAGAGGGTGAGAGGGAGAGAGGAGTTGGTGATGGAGAAAGAGAGAGAGGGACAGAGAGAGTGAGAGGGATAGACAGAGAAAATTGGAAAGAGAGAGATATAGGGGAGGGCAAGAGCGAGGTAGAGCGAGTGAGAGAGGGTGGGAGAGAAAGAGAGAGAGAGGGGAGGGGAGTGAGAGAGAGAGGGTTAGAGAAAGAGAGGGAGAGAGTAAGAGAGGAAGGGTGAGAGGGAGAGGGAAACAGAGAGAGAGGTAGAGAGAGAGAGAGACAGGAGAGGGAGAGAGGGAGGCGGAGAGGGTGTGAGAGAGGGAGGGAGAGATAGAGAGGTAGAGAGATAGAGTGAGGGAGGGACAGAGAAGGAGAGAGGGAGAGAGAAAGAGATAGAGAGAGAGAGAGAGAGGGAGAGAGAGAGGGGGGGGAGAGAGGGTGATGGGAAGGGAGAGAGAGTGTGAGTGGGAGATGGAGTGAGAGAGAGGGGGGTGAGAGAGAGAGGATGAGAGAGAGAAAGAAAGAAAGAGATAGAGTAAGGGAGGGACAGAGAAGGAGAGAGGGAGAGAGAAAGAGATAGAGAGGGAGAGAGATGGAGAGAGAGAGGGGGAGAGAGAGAAAGATAGAGAGAGAGGGAGAGAGAGAGGGTGAGGGAGAGAGTGGGAGAGTGAGAGAGAGAGGGAGAGGGAGAGAAAGAGAGTGAGCGCTAGAGTCAGAGAGAGAGGGACAGAGAGAGTGAGAGGGAGAGACAGAGAGAATTGGAAAGAGAGAGATATAGGGGAGGGCAAGAGCGAGCTAGAGCGAGTGAGGGAGGGTGGGAGAGAAAGAGAGAGAGAGGGGAGTGAGAGAGAGAGGGTTAGAGAAAGAGAGGGAGAGAGTAAGAGAGGAAGGGTGAGAGGGAGAGGGAAACAGAGAGAGAGGTAGAGAGAGAGAGACAGGAGAGGGAGAGAGGGAGGTGGAGAGAGTGTGAGAGAGGGAGGGAGAGATAGAGAGGTAGAGAGAGAGAGGGAGGGAGGGAGAGGGGGAGAAAGGGAGAGGGGGAGGGAGGGAGAGAGAGTGTGTTGGAGGGAGGCAGAGAGAGAATGAGAGAGAGAGAGTGAGAGAGAGAGGGGACAGAGAAAGAGTGAGTGAGGAAGATGGAGAGGGAGAGAGAGAGGGAGAGTGAGAGGGGGATGGACAGAGAGAGAGTTGGAGAGAGAGAGGGGGAGAGTGAAGGGGAGAGGGAGGGAAGGCGAGAGAGTGAGAGGGCGGGAGAGTGAAAGAGAGGGACAGTGCACATGTGTGGGAGCAAAAAGGAGATGGAGAGAGAGAGAGGAAGGGAGGGAGTGAGAGAGAGGGAGAGAGAGAGGGAGATAGAGAGACGGAGGGGGAGAAGGGGAGGGAGGGAGAGATAGAGAAAGAGAGATGGAGGGAGAGATAACGGGAAAGAGTGGGAGATGGAGAGTGTTAAGAGAGAAGGGGAGATGGAGAGAGAGAGAGTTTGAGAGAAAGAGATATAGAGAGGGGGAGAGAGAGAAAGAGGGTGAGGGAAATGGTGAGAGAGAAAGAGAGAGGGAGGGATAGTGAGCGAGGGTGGTAGGGAGAGGAGGGGGAGTGAAGAGGGTAAAGGGAGATAGAATGAGAGGGAGAGAGAGAGAGGGAGAGAGAGAGAGGGAGAGAGAGAGTGAGAGAGGTAGAGAGATAGAGGTGGACAGGGAGAGGGATAGGGAGAGAGAGAGAGGGGGAGAGAGAGAGATGGATGGACAGATGGAGAGGGAGAGGGAGGGTGAGAGAGGGAGGGGGAGAGATTGTGAGGGAGGTAGAAAGAGAGAGAGGGAGAGAGAGAGGGGGACAGAGTAAGTGAGGGAGGGAGAGGCGAATGGAGAGAGGGAGAGACAGGGATAGATAGAGAGAGAGAGAGGGAGAGGGAGTGAGAGGGAGAGGTAGAGAGAGAGAGAGAGAGAGAGAGGGGAAGAGAGAGGGACGGATGGACAGAGTTGGAGGGAGAGAGGGACAGAGAGAGAAGTGGAGAGGGATGGAGAGAGAGAGAGGGAGGGAGAGGGAAAAGTGGTGTGAGAGAGTGAAACGGCAGGAGAGTGACAAACAGGGACAGAGAGTACATGGGTGAGGGTGCAAGAGGGTGATGGAGATAGTGAGAGGGAGAGAGAGATTGAGGGAGGGAGACAGAGAGAGAATGAGAGCGAAAGAGAGGAACAGAGAAAGAGTGTGACAGGGACAGAGAGGGAGAGAGGGAGAGAGAGAGATAGAGAGAGAGAGAGAGAGAGAGAGAGAGAGAGAGGGAGAGGGAGAGAGGGAGAGGGAGAGAGAGGGGAGAGAGAGATGGATGGACAGAGATAGCGTTGGGGAGAGAGAGAGAAGGGGAGGGTGTGAGAGAGGGAGAGAGAAAGGTGGGAGAGACATAGACGGAGCGGGAGAGGAGGAGGAAGGGAGAGATAAAGAAAGAGAGATGGAAGGAGTCATAGAGGAAGGGAGAGAGTGGGAGAGGGAGAGAAAGTTAAAGAGAGAAGGGGAGATTGGGAGAGAGAGAGTTTGAGAGAAAGAGATAGAGAGAGGGGGAGAGAGAGAAAGGTGAGGGAGAGAGTGAGAGAGAAAGAGAGATGGAGGGAGAGAGAGATAGTGAGAGAGGGAGGTAGAGAGAGAAAGAGAGGTGGAGTGAAAGGGGTAGAGGGAGAGAGAGAGGGAGAGAGAGAAAGAGAAGGATAGAGTGTGTAGGTGGGAGTGGGAGAGAGAGAGAAAAGGAGAGTGAGGGAGAGAGAGTGAGAGAGAGTGTGGGAGTGAGAGCGAGAGAGAGGGTGAAGGAGAGGGAAGGGAAGGCAGAGAGAAGGGGAGAGGGAAAGGGAGAGAGTGAGGGAGAGAGAGAGTGAGAGGGGGGAGTGAGAATGAGAGTGAGTGAGAGATATAGAGGGAGAGGCAGAGAGAGAGAGGGAGAGTGAGAGGGAGAGGGGGAGAGAGGGATGGAGACGGAAACCAAGACAGAGTGAGGGGGAGAGGGAGAGAGAAAGAGAGAGAGACAGAGAGAGAGAGAGGGAGAAAGAGTGGGAGAGAGGAGAAGGAGAGGGTGAGATTGACAGAGAGAGTGTGGGAGAGGGAGAGGGGGGTGTAAGCGGGAGAGATAGAGGGAGTGAAAGAGAGAGAGGAAGAGAGAGTGAGAGAGACAGGGCGAGAGAGATGGATGGACAGAGAGAGAGGGAGAGGAGGAGGGAGAGGGAGAGAGAGTGTGAGGGAGTGGGAGAGCGAGAGAGACAGAGGGAGAGGGAGAGAAAGAGAATGAGAGGTAGAGTGAGAGAGAGAGGGACAGAGTGAGAGTGAGAGGGAGAGGGAGAGAGAGTGGGAGAGAGGAGAAGGAGAGGGTGAGATTGACAGAGAGAGTGTGGGAGAGGGAGAGGGGGGTGTAAGCGGGAGAGATAGAGGGAGTGAAAGAGAGAGAGGAAGAGAGAGTGAGAGAGACAGGGCGAGAGAGATGGATGGACAGAGAGAGAGGGAGAGGAGGAGGGAGAGGGAGAGAGAGTGTGAGGGAGTGGGAGAGCGAGAGAGACAGAGGGAGAGGGAGTGAAAGAGAATGAGAGGTAGAGTGAGAGAGAGGGACAGAGGGAGGGATGGAGAGAGGGACAGAGTGAGGGAGAGGGAAAGGAGAGAGGGAAAGAGAGATAGATAGAGAGGGAGAGAGGGGGGTGAGGGAGAGAGAGGGAGAGGTAGAGAAGGAGAGGGAGAGTGGGAGAGGGGGCAAGAGAGACGGATGGACAGAGAGAGGGAGAGAGAGAGAGAGTAAGAGTGAGGGAGGGAGAGGGGAAGGGAGAGAGGGAGAGAGAATGATAGAGAGAGAGAGAGAGAGAGGGAGGGAGAGGGAGAGGGAGAGAGACGGGGAGCGAGAGAGAAATGGATGGACTAAGAGAGAGTTGGAGAGAGAGAGGGAGAGAGAGAGAAGGGGAGAGGGAGGGGAGAGGCAAAAGTAGTGTGAGAGAGTAAAAGGGCGGCAGAGTGACATAGAGGGACAGAGAGTACACGGGTAAGGGTTCGAGAGGGTGATGGAGATAGAGAGAGGGAGAGAGAGAGTGAGGGAGGGAGACGGAGAGATAATGAGAGAGAGAGAGAGAGAGGAACAGAGACAGAGTGAGGGAGGGACAGAGAAGGAGAGAGGGAGAGAGAGAGAGATAGAGAGAGAGAGAGATAGAGGGAGAGAGAGAGGGAGAGGGAGAGAGGGAATTGGGGATGGAGAGAGAGTGTGAGTGGGAGATGGAGTGAGAGAGAGGGGGAGAGACAGAGAGAGAGGAGTGGAAGAGAGGAATGAGAGAGACAAAGAGAGGAAGAGAGAGGGAGAGAGATGGAGAGAGAGAGGGGGGAGAGAGAAAGATAGAGAGAGAGGGAGAGAGAGGTGAGGGAGAGAGAGTGAGAGCTAGAGTTAGAGAGAGGGACAGGGAGAGAGGGAGTGAGATAGAGTGAGTGGGAGAGGGAGAGAGAGAGAGGAGTGGGTGATGGAGAAAGAGAGAGATATAGGGGAGGGCAAGAGTGAGGTAGAGCGAGTGAGAGAGGGTGGGAGAGAAAGAGAGAGAGAGGGGAGTGAGAGACAGAGTGTTAGAGAAAGAGAGGGAGAGAGTAAGAGAGGAAGGATGAGAGGGAGAGGGAAACAGAGAGAGAGGTAGAGAGAGAGAGACAGGAGAGGGAGAGAGGGAGGCAGAGAGAGTGTGAGAGAGGGAGGGAGAGATAGAGACGTAGAGAGAGAGAGAGAGAGGGAGGGAGGGAGAGAGGGAGAAAGGGAGAGGGGGAGGGAGGGACAGAGAGTGTGAGGGAGGGAGGCAGAGAGAGAATGAGAGAGAGAGAGTGTGAGAGAGAGAGAGGGGACAGAGAAAGAGTGAGGGAGGGAGATGGAGAGGGAGAGAGAGAGGGAGAGTGAGAGGGGGATGGACAGAGAGAGAGTTGGTGAGAGAGAGGGGGAGAGTGAAGGGGAGAGGGAGGGAAGGCGAGAGAGTGAGAGGGCGGGAGTGTGAAAGAGAGGAACAGTGCACATGTGTGGGAGCAAAAAGGAGATGGAGAGAGAGAGGGAGGGAGGGAGTGAGAGAGAGGGAAAGAGAGAGAGGGAGATAGAGAGATGGAGGGGGAGAGGGGGAGGGAGGGAGAGATAGAGAAAGAGAGATGGAGGGAGAGATAACGGGAGAGAGTGGGAGATGGAGAGTAAGTTAAGAGAGAAGGGGAGATGGAGAGAGAGAGAGTTTGAGAGAAAGAAATAGAGAGAGGGGGAGAGAGAGAGAAAGAGGGTGAGGGAAAGGGTGAGAGAGAAAGAGTGAGGGAGGGAGAGAGGGATAGTGAGAGAGGGAGGTAGGGAGAGGAGGGGGAGTGAAGAGAGTAAAGGGAGAGAGAATGAGAGGGAGAGAGAGAGAGGGAGAGAGGTAGAGAGATAGAGGTGGACAGCGAGAGGGAGAGAAGGATAGGGAGAGAGAGAGAGGGGAGAGAGAGAGATGGATGGACAGAGAGAGAGGGAGAGGGAGGAAGATGGAGAGGGAGGGTGAGAGAGAGGGAGGGAGAGAGATTGTGAGGGAGGGAGAAAGAGAGAGAGAGGGGGGTACAGAGTAAGTGAGGGAGGGAGAGGCGAATGGAGAGAGGGAGAGACAGGGATAGATAGAGAGAGAGAGGGAGAGGGAGTGAGAGGGAGAGGTAGAGAGGGAGAGGGAGAGAGAGAGGGGGAAGAGAGAGGGACGGATGGACAGAGTTGGAGAGAGAGAGGGAGGGAGAGGGAAGGGGAGAGGGGTGGAGAGAGAGAGAGGGAGGGAGAGGGAAAAGTAGTGTGAGAGAGTGAAAGGGCAGGAGAGTGACAGAGGGACAGAGAGTACATGGGTGAGGGTGCGAGAGGGTGATGGAGATAGAGAGAGGGAGAGAGAGAGTGAGGGAGGGAGACAGAGAGAGAATGAGGGAGAGAGAGAGGAACAGAGAAAGAGTGAGGGAGGGACAGAGAGGGAGAGAGGGAGAGGGAGAGAGATAGAGTGGGAAAGAGAGGTAGAAGGAGTGAGAGAGGGAGGGAGAGATAGGGAAAGTGAGAGGTAGAGGGAGAGAAAGAGAAGAGGAAAGGGGAGAGGGAGAGACAGAGAGAGAGAGAGGGAGAGAGAGAGGGTGAGGGAGAGGGTGAGAGAGGGAGAGCGAGAGAATGGGCGAGAGAGAGTGGGAGTGAGAGAGAGAGATGGGGGAGGAAGAGAGAGTGAGTAGGAGATGGAGTGAAAGAGAGGGGGAGAGACTGGGAGAGAGAGAGGAGAAAAGAGAGAATGAGAGACAGAAAGAGAGAGGGAGACGGAGAGAGATGGAGAGAGAGAGGGTGGGGAGAGAGAAAGATATAGAAGGAGAGAGAGAGGGAGAGGGAGTGTGAGGGAGAGAGTGGGAGAGTGAGAGAGAGAGAGGGATAGGGAGAGAAAGAGAGTGAGAGATAGTGAGAAAGAGGGACGGAGAGAGGGAGTGAGATAGAGTGAGAGGGAGAGGGAGAAAGAGAGATAGAGAGGAATGGGAGATGGAGAAACAGAGAGAGGGACAGAGAGAGAGTGCGAGGGAGAGGCAGAGAAAATGGGAGAGAGAGAGATATAGGGGAGGGAGAGAGCGAGGGAGAGTGAGGGAGAGCGTGTGAGAGAGGGTGGGAGAGAAAGAGAGAGAGAGGGGGAGTGAGAGAGAGAGGGACAGAGAAAGAGAGGGAGAGAGTGAGAGAGGGAGGGTGAGAGGGAGAGGGAGACAGAGAGAGTGGTAGATAGAGAGACAGAAGGAGAGGGAGAGAGTGAGAGAGGGAGAGTGAGAGGGAGGGAGAGGGGGAGAGATGGTGGAAGAGAGAGGAAGGAGAGAGAGCGAGTGGGTGAGAGAGAGAGAAAGATATGCGAGAGGGAGAGAGAGAGGGAGATGGAGAGAGAGTGAGAGGGAAAGTGTGGGAGAGTGGTAGAGTGGGAGAGTGTGTGAAAGAGAGTGAGAGGTAGAGTGAGAGAGAGTTACAGAGGGAGGGATGGAGAGAGAGAGACTGAGAAGGGAAAGAGAGAGTGATAGGGGAGATGGAGAAAGAGAGAGGGACAGAGAGAGACAGGGAGAGGGAGAGAGAGAGAGAGAGGAAGGTAAGAGAGAGAGGGGGAGAGAGAGAGATTGAGAGAGCGAGAAAGACAGAGAAAAGTAGAGTGGGAGAGAAGGAGGCAGAGAGAGAGTGAGAGAGAGAGCGGGAGAGGGAGCGAGTGGGAGAGTGAGGGAGTGGGAGAGAGAGGGGGATGGAGAGAGAGAGAGGGTTAGAGTGTGAGGGAGAGAGAAAGAGGGAGATGGAGAGAGAGAGGGAGCAAATGAGAGATGGAGTGAGAGATAGGGAACGAGAGAGGGAGAGGGAGAGAAAGAGAAGAGGGAAGGGGAGAGGGAGACAGAGAGGGAGACAGAAAGGGTGAGGGAGAGAGTGAGAGAGGGACAGAGTGAGTGAGAGAGAGTGAGAGAGAGAAGGAGAGGGAGAGAGTGGGAGAGAGAGAGGGAGAGCAAGATAGAGAGGGAGAGGGAGAGAAATAGTGAGGTAGTGAGAGTGAGAGGTAAAGAGAGAGAGAGAGTTTAAGATGGAAAGAGAGAGAAAAAGAGAGAGAAAAAGTGAGAGGAGAGAGAGGGGGAGAGGAAGAGAGCGAGGGGGAGAGAGAAAAAGATAGAGAGAGAGGGAGACAGAGAGGGTGAGGGAGAGAGTGTGAGGGAGAAAGTGCGAAAGAGAGAGTGAAAGAGAGGGAGAGAGTGGGATAGAGAGAGGGGGTGCAAGATAGAGAGGGAGATGGAGAGAAAGAGTGAGATGTAGTGAGAGTGAGAGGTAAAGAGAGAGAGAGAGAGGGAGAGGTTAAGATGGAGAGAAAGAGAGAAAGAGAGCTATAAAGAGTGAGAGGAGAGAGAGGGGGAGAGGGAGGGGGAGAGAGAAAGATAGAGAGAGAGAAAGAGGGAGAGAGAGTGTGAGGGAGTGGGAGAGTGAGAGAGAGAGAGGAGAGGGAGAGAAAGAAAATGAGAGGTAGAGTGAGAGAGAGAGGTACAAGGATAGAGGGAGAGAGATAGAGTGAGAGGGAGAGGGAGAGAGAGAATGAGAGAGTGGGAGATGGAGAAAGTGAGAGAGGGACAGAGAGAGAGTGAGAGGGAGAGGGAGAGAGAGGGAGTGGGTGAGAGAGAGTAGGGTGAGAGATAGAGGGAGAGAGAGAGAAAGGGAGAGAGATAGGAAGAGAGACAGAAAGAGAGAGAGAGGGGAGAAGGAGAGGGAGAGAGAGGAGGAGAGTGAGAGAGAGGGAGTGGGAGAGAGAGTGTGGGGAGAGAGAGTGAGGGAGAGAGAGATAGGGAGAGATATAGTGAGAGAGACAGAGAAGGGAGAGTGAGAGAAAGAGAGTGAGAGGGAGAGAGATAGAGTGGGAAAGAGAGGGAGAAGGAGAGAGAGGGAGAGTGAGAGACAGAGAGAAGGGGAGAGAGAGATATATATAGGGGAAGGAGAGAGAGACAAAGAGAGTGAGTGAGAGGTAGAGAGAGAGTGAGAGAGTGAGGGAGAGCAAGAGAGTGAGAGCTGGAGTGAGAGAGAGAGGGACAGGGAGAGAGGGACTGAGATAGAGTGAGTGGGAGAGGGTGAGAGGGAGAGAGGAGTTGGTGATGGAGAAAGAGAGAGAGGGACAGAGAGAGTGAGAGGGATAGACAGAGAAAATTGGAAAGAGAGAGATATAGGGGAGGGCAAGAGCGAGGTAGAGCGAGTGAGAGAGGGTGGGAGAGAAAGAGAGAGAGAGGGGAGGGGAGTGAGAGAGAGAGGGTTAGAGAAAGAGAGGGAGAGAGTAAGAGAGGAAGGGTGAGAGGGAGAGGGAAACAGAGAGAGAGGTAGAGAGAGAGAGAGACAGGAGAGGGAGAGAGGGAGGCGGAGAGGGTGTGAGAGAGGGAGGGAGAGATAGAGAGGTAGAGAGATAGAGTGAGGGAGGGACAGAGAAGGAGAGAGGGAGAGAGAAAGAGATAGAGAGAGAGAGAGAGAGGGAGAGAGAGAGGGGGGGGAGAGAGGGTGATGGGAAGGGAGAGAGAGTGTGAGTGGGAGATGGAGTGAGAGAGAGGGGGGTGAGAGAGAGAGGATGAGAGAGAGAAAGAAAGAAAGAGATAGAGTAAGGGAGGGACAGAGAAGGAGAGAGGGAGAGAGAAAGAGATAGAGAGGGAGAGAGATGGAGAGAGAGAGGGGGAGAGAGAGAAAGATAGAGAGAGAGGGAGAGAGAGAGGGTGAGGGAGAGAGTGGGAGAGTGAGAGAGAGAGGGAGAGGGAGAGAAAGAGAGTGAGCGCTAGAGTCAGAGAGAGAGGGACAGAGAGAGTGAGAGGGAGAGACAGAGAGAATTGGAAAGAGAGAGATATAGGGGAGGGCAAGAGCGAGCTAGAGCGAGTGAGGGAGGGTGGGAGAGAAAGAGAGAGAGAGGGGAGTGAGAGAGAGAGGGTTAGAGAAAGAGAGGGAGAGAGTAAGAGAGGAAGGGTGAGAGGGAGAGGGAAACAGAGAGAGAGGTAGAGAGAGAGAGACAGGAGAGGGAGAGAGGGAGGTGGAGAGAGTGTGAGAGAGGGAGGGAGAGATAGAGAGGTAGAGAGAGAGAGGGAGGGAGGGAGAGGGGGAGAAAGGGAGAGGGGGAGGGAGGGAGAGAGAGTGTGTTGGAGGGAGGCAGAGAGAGAATGAGAGAGAGAGAGTGAGAGAGAGAGGGGACAGAGAAAGAGTGAGTGAGGAAGATGGAGAGGGAGAGAGAGAGGGAGAGTGAGAGGGGGATGGACAGAGAGAGAGTTGGAGAGAGAGAGGGGGAGAGTGAAGGGGAGAGGGAGGGAAGGCGAGAGAGTGAGAGGGCGGGAGAGTGAAAGAGAGGGACAGTGCACATGTGTGGGAGCAAAAAGGAGATGGAGAGAGAGAGAGGAAGGGAGGGAGTGAGAGAGAGGGAGAGAGAGAGGGAGATAGAGAGACGGAGGGGGAGAAGGGGAGGGAGGGAGAGATAGAGAAAGAGAGATGGAGGGAGAGATAACGGGAAAGAGTGGGAGATGGAGAGTGTTAAGAGAGAAGGGGAGATGGAGAGAGAGAGAGTTTGAGAGAAAGAGATATAGAGAGGGGGAGAGAGAGAAAGAGGGTGAGGGAAATGGTGAGAGAGAAAGAGAGAGGGAGGGATAGTGAGCGAGGGTGGTAGGGAGAGGAGGGGGAGTGAAGAGGGTAAAGGGAGATAGAATGAGAGGGAGAGAGAGAGAGGGAGAGAGAGAGAGGGAGAGAGAGAGTGAGAGAGGTAGAGAGATAGAGGTGGACAGGGAGAGGGATAGGGAGAGAGAGAGAGGGGGAGAGAGAGAGATGGATGGACAGATGGAGAGGGAGAGGGAGGGTGAGAGAGGGAGGGGGAGAGATTGTGAGGGAGGTAGAAAGAGAGAGAGGGAGAGAGAGAGGGGGACAGAGTAAGTGAGGGAGGGAGAGGCGAATGGAGAGAGGGAGAGACAGGGATAGATAGAGAGAGAGAGAGGGAGAGGGAGTGAGAGGGAGAGGTAGAGAGAGAGAGAGAGAGAGAGAGGGGAAGAGAGAGGGACGGATGGACAGAGTTGGAGGGAGAGAGGGACAGAGAGAGAAGTGGAGAGGGATGGAGAGAGAGAGAGGGAGGGAGAGGGAAAAGTGGTGTGAGAGAGTGAAACGGCAGGAGAGTGACAAACAGGGACAGAGAGTACATGGGTGAGGGTGCAAGAGGGTGATGGAGATAGTGAGAGGGAGAGAGAGATTGAGGGAGGGAGACAGAGAGAGAATGAGAGCGAAAGAGAGGAACAGAGAAAGAGTGTGACAGGGACAGAGAGGGAGAGAGGGAGAGAGAGAGATAGAGAGAGAGAGAGAGAGAGAGAGAGAGAGAGAGGGAGAGGGAGAGAGGGAGAGGGAGAGAGAGGGGAGAGAGAGATGGATGGACAGAGATAGCGTTGGGGAGAGAGAGAGAAGGGGAGGGTGTGAGAGAGGGAGAGAGAAAGGTGGGAGAGACATAGACGGAGCGGGAGAGGAGGAGGAAGGGAGAGATAAAGAAAGAGAGATGGAAGGAGTCATAGAGGAAGGGAGAGAGTGGGAGAGGGAGAGAAAGTTAAAGAGAGAAGGGGAGATTGGGAGAGAGAGAGTTTGAGAGAAAGAGATAGAGAGAGGGGGAGAGAGAGAAAGGTGAGGGAGAGAGTGAGAGAGAAAGAGAGATGGAGGGAGAGAGAGATAGTGAGAGAGGGAGGTAGAGAGAGAAAGAGAGGTGGAGTGAAAGGGGTAGAGGGAGAGAGAGAGGGAGAGAGAGAAAGAGAAGGATAGAGTGTGTAGGTGGGAGTGGGAGAGAGAGAGAAAAGGAGAGTGAGGGAGAGAGAGTGAGAGAGAGTGTGGGAGTGAGAGCGAGAGAGAGGGTGAAGGAGAGGGAAGGGAAGGCAGAGAGAAGGGGAGAGGGAAAGGGAGAGAGTGAGGGAGAGAGAGAGTGAGAGGGGGGAGTGAGAATGAGAGTGAGTGAGAGATATAGAGGGAGAGGCAGAGAGAGAGAGGGAGAGTGAGAGGGAGAGGGGGAGAGAGGGATGGAGACGGAAACCAAGACAGAGTGAGGGGGAGAGGGAGAGAGAAAGAGAGAGAGACAGAGAGAGAGAGAGGGAGAAAGAGTGGGAGAGAGGAGAAGGAGAGGGTGAGATTGACAGAGAGAGTGTGGGAGAGGGAGAGGGGGGTGTAAGCGGGAGAGATAGAGGGAGTGAAAGAGAGAGAGGAAGAGAGAGTGAGAGAGACAGGGCGAGAGAGATGGATGGACAGAGAGAGAGGGAGAGGAGGAGGGAGAGGGAGAGAGAGTGTGAGGGAGTGGGAGAGCGAGAGAGACAGAGGGAGAGGGAGAGAAAGAGAATGAGAGGTAGAGTGAGAGAGAGAGGGACAGAGTGAGAGTGAGAGGGAGAGGGAGAGAGAGTGGGAGAGAGGAGAAGGAGAGGGTGAGATTGACAGAGAGAGTGTGGGAGAGGGAGAGGGGGGTGTAAGCGGGAGAGATAGAGGGAGTGAAAGAGAGAGAGGAAGAGAGAGTGAGAGAGACAGGGCGAGAGAGATGGATGGACAGAGAGAGAGGGAGAGGAGGAGGGAGAGGGAGAGAGAGTGTGAGGGAGTGGGAGAGCGAGAGAGACAGAGGGAGAGGGAGTGAAAGAGAATGAGAGGTAGAGTGAGAGAGAGGGACAGAGGGAGGGATGGAGAGAGGGACAGAGTGAGGGAGAGGGAAAGGAGAGAGGGAGAGAGAGATAGATAGAGAGGGAGAGAGGGGGGTGAGGGAGAGAGAGGGAGAGGTAGAGAAGGAGAGGGAGAGTGGGAGAGGGGGCAAGAGAGACGGATGGACAGAGAGAGGGAGAGAGAGAGAGAGTAAGAGTGAGGGAGGGAGAGGGGAAGGGAGAGAGGGAGAGAGAATGATAGAGAGAGAGAGAGAGAGAGGGAGGGAGAGGGAGAGGGAGAGAGACGGGGAGCGAGAGAGAAATGGATGGACTAAGAGAGAGTTGGAGAGAGAGAGGGAGAGAGAGAGAAGGGGAGAGGGAGGGGAGAGGCAAAAGTAGTGTGAGAGAGTAAAAGGGCGGCAGAGTGACATAGAGGGACAGAGAGTACACGGGTAAGGGTTCGAGAGGGTGATGGAGATAGAGAGAGGGAGAGAGAGAGTGAGGGAGGGAGACGGAGAGATAATGAGAGAGAGAGAGAGAGAGGAACAGAGACAGAGTGAGGGAGGGACAGAGAAGGAGAGAGGGAGAGAGAGAGAGATAGAGAGAGAGAGAGATAGAGGGAGAGAGAGAGGGAGAGGGAGAGAGGGAATTGGGGATGGAGAGAGAGTGTGAGTGGGAGATGGAGTGAGAGAGAGGGGGAGAGACAGAGAGAGAGGAGTGGAAGAGAGGAATGAGAGAGACAAAGAGAGGAAGAGAGAGGGAGAGAGATGGAGAGAGAGAGGGGGGAGAGAGAAAGATAGAGAGAGAGGGAGAGAGAGGTGAGGGAGAGAGAGTGAGAGCTAGAGTTAGAGAGAGGGACAGGGAGAGAGGGAGTGAGATAGAGTGAGTGGGAGAGGGAGAGAGAGAGAGGAGTGGGTGATGGAGAAAGAGAGAGATATAGGGGAGGCAAGAGTGAGGTAGAGCGAGTGAGAGAGGGTGGGAGAGAAAGAGAGAGAGAGGGGAGTGAGAGACAGAGTGTTAGAGAAAGAGAGGGAGAGAGTAAGAGAGGAAGGATGAGAGGGAGAGGGAAACAGAGAGAGAGGTAGAGAGAGAGAGACAGGAGAGGGAGAGAGGGAGGCAGAGAGAGTGTGAGAGAGGGAGGGAGAGATAGAGACGTAGAGAGAGAGAGAGAGAGGGAGGGAGGGAGAGAGGGAGAAAGGGAGAGGGGGAGGGAGGGACAGAGAGTGTGAGGGAGGGAGGCAGAGAGAGAATGAGAGAGAGAGAGTGTGAGAGAGAGAGAGGGGACAGAGAAAGAGTGAGGGAGGGAGATGGAGAGGGAGAGAGAGAGGGAGAGTGAGAGGGGGGATGGACAGAGAGAGAGTTGGTGAGAGAGAGGGGGAGAGTGAAGGGGAGAGGGAGGGAAGGCGAGAGAGTGAGAGGGCGGGAGTGTGAAAGAGAGGAACAGTGCACATGTGTGGGAGCAAAAAGGAGATGGAGAGAGAGAGGGAGGGAGGGAGTGAGAGAGAGGGAAAGAGAGAGAGGGAGATAGAGAGATGGAGGGGGAGAGGGGGAGGGAGGGAGAGATAGAGAAAGAGAGATGGAGGGAGAGATAACGGGAGAGAGTGGAGATGGAGAGTAAGTTAAGAGAGAAGGGGAGATGGAGAGAGAGAGAGTTTGAGAGAAAGAAATAGAGAGAGGGGGAGAGAGAGAGAAAGAGGGTGAGGGAAAGGGTGAGAGAGAAAGAGTGAGGGAGGGAGAGAGGGATAGTGAGAGAGGGAGGTAGGGAGAGGAGGGGGAGTGAAGAGAGTAAAGGGAGAGAGAATGAGAGGGAGAGAGAGAGAGGGAGAGAGGTAGAGAGATAGAGGTGGACAGCGAGAGGGAGAGAAGGATAGGGAGAGAGAGAGAGGGGAGAGAGAGAGATGGATGGACAGAGAGAGAGGGAGAGGGAGGAAGATGGAGAGGGAGGGTGAGAGAGAGGGAGGGAGAGAGATTGTGAGGGAGGGAGAAAGAGAGAGAGAGGGGGGGACAGAGTAAGTGAGGGAGGGAGAGGCGAATGGAGAGAGGGAGAGACAGGGATAGATAGAGAGAGAGAGGGAGAGGGAGTGAGAGGGAGAGGTAGAGAGGGAGAGGGAGAGAGAGAGGGGGAAGAGAGAGGGACGGATGGACAGAGTTGGAGAGAGAGAGGGAGGGAGAGGGAAGGGGAGAGGGGTGGAGAGAGAGAGAGGGAGGGAGAGGGAAAAGTAGTGTGAGAGAGTGAAAGGGCAGGAGAGTGACAGAGGGACAGAGAGTACATGGGTGAGGGTGCGAGAGGGTGATGGAGATAGAGAGAGGGAGAGAGAGAGTGAGGGAGGGAGACAGAGAGAGAATGAGGGAGAGAGAGGAACAGAGAAAGAGTGAGGGAGGGACAGAGAGGGAGAGAGGGAGAGGGAGAGAGATAGAGTGGGAAAGAGAGGTAGAAGGAGTGAGAGAGGGAGGGAGAGATAGGGAAAGTGAGAGGTAGAGGGAGAGAAAGAGAAGAGGAAAGGGGAGAGGGAGAGACAGAGAGAGAGAGAGGGAGAGAGAGAGGGTGAGGGAGAGGGTGAGAGAGGGAGAGCGAGAGAATGGGCGAGAGAGAGTGGGAGTGAGAGAGAGAGATGGGGGAGGAAGAGAGAGTGAGTAGGAGATGGAGTGAAAGAGAGGGGGAGAGACTGGAGAGAGAGAGGAGAAAAGAGAGAATGAGAGACAGAAAGAGAGAGGGAGACGGAGAGAGATGGAGAGAGAGAGGGTGGGGAGAGAGAAAGATATAGAAGGAGAGAGAGAGGGAGAGGGAGTGTGAGGGAGAGAGTGGGAGAGTGAGAGAGAGAGAGGGATAGGGAGAGAAAGAGAGTGAGAGATAGTGAGAAAGAGGGACGGAGAGAGGGAGTGAGATAGAGTGAGAGGGAGAGGGAGAAAGAGAGATAGAGAGGAATGGGAGATGGAGAAACAGAGAGAGGGACAGAGAGAGAGTGCGAGGGAGAGGCAGAGAAAATGGGAGAGAGAGAGATATAGGGGAGGGAGAGAGCGAGGGAGAGTGAGGGAGAGCGTGTGAGAGAGGGTGGGAGAGAAAGAGAGAGAGAGGGGGAGTGAGAGAGAGAGGGACAGAGAAAGAGAGGGAGAGAGTGAGAGAGGGAGGGTGAGAGGGAGAGGGAGACAGAGAGAGTGGTAGATAGAGAGACAGAAGGAGAGGGAGAGAGTGAGAGAGGGAGAGTGAGAGGGAGGGAGAGGGGGAGAGATGGTGGAAGAGAGAGGAAGGAGAGAGAGCGAGTGGGTGAGAGAGAGAGAAAGATATGCGAGAGGGAGAGAGAGAGGGAGATGGAGAGAGAGTGAGAGGGAAAGTGTGGGAGAGTGGTAGAGTGGGAGAGTGTGTGAAAGAGAGTGAGAGGTAGAGTGAGAGAGAGTTACAGAGGGAGGGATGGAGAGAGAGAGACTGAGAAGGGAAAGAGAGAGTGATAGGGGAGATGGAGAAAGAGAGAGGGACAGAGAGAGACAGGGAGAGGGAGAGAGAGAGAGAGAGGAAGGTAAA